>NC_066281.1:1222121-1525151 GCF_905404315.1 Leptidea sinapis | reverse complement strand
GTTTTTGTTTAAATATTAGTCGCCAAACGGATCACACGATCTTACGAGATCAATCGACTTTTTAAAGTATTTGAACATTCTTATCTTTCTTCTATTCCAAAATACTAAATTTTATGGTATACAAAAAATTTTGGTGAGCGTATGTGTTACCTACGTAATTCATCACTAAATAAATTTGGTGAATGGTTAGTCATCACTCATGACGGCCGTTCAAACTCCATTGGAACACCAGAGGAATAACAGGAGCGTTTTGTGTCTTTTTGGTGGTTGAAAGAGCTTTCTTTAGTTGGTTCACTGAAAACAGCGCAAAAAGGAGACTATTCCACAGTCTGGTGGTTCGTTGGCGAAAGACCCTTGAAAACCACACTCTGAACAAACTCAACACATCCAGATAGTGACGATGATACTTCTAATTACAAATTTATTTTCTTTGGTAGGTTTAAATTTAATTTATTTACCAAGGTTAATTGTATAGTTTAATTAGTAATTCTACGAAAGAGCAGCATAAGGTGGACGGGTGGTAAAAAAACCTATACTTATAACAAAATATAATACCTAACAAACTCAATCCCATTTGTCACATTTTCCCCGTCACATGCGACGTAATTCCGAGCCAAACACATCCGTTTAGACGCCGACCTCTAGTTTCACCGTAGTTGTATCAGCCTCACCCACTGTAAAGATGAAGCCACGGCCACGACCAGGCACCAGCCCCATATTAATAATAATAAATCATTTTATTTCAGGCTACAAGGCCCATAAAATAAATACCTTATAATCTAACATACTTATTTACATAACTTAAATCTACGTCACATTTTCGCGGCGACACCACCTCACATAAGGCGCGGGTTCGGTAACTTCCGGCGGTCGGTGACGTCCGCGATACTTGCGAAACACGGCCACAGCTTCACGTCCAAGAAGGTCGATATATGTTCTGTCAGGACGCGAACAACAAAAGAGTTAAATTCTACTGCGTGACGCGTCAACTTTTCGACCCCCAACCGGAACCTTGTCATCTCCACCAAGTACTGAACAATGTCGGAGGCCTTGGTGGAGTTGTGAAAGCGAGACACGTAGATAGACACGATATACGTCGATGGGACTACGGGACGCAGGAGCTGGTTATGTCCTAACGGTGCTGTGCCACATTGATTATGACTAGAGGCCTCCTCTTCTTCCGCTCCACCTTAAGGAAGCCATCCTTGTCGGTCAGACCCTTCGACACAGTTCTACAAGCGGGTTTGTTGCGGGCGTGCCCGCTTCCACTTTCTGTCCTCAGTGCTGTCCGCTTTCTGGGTTGCTGGCGGATGGCAGCAGCATAGTCACGTTGAGGTGTTGACGTGACGACAGCAGGCGACATCTCCGAGAGGGGAGGAGGGGAGGGACGGGCGGCAAGTACATTACCGCTTACACATGCGGGGACAGCGGCCGGTGTCGAGTCGAATTTCGCTGATTCAAAACATGCTAGCGAAGCAATGCCTCTATTGACTTACTTACAACAGTATTTTTCCGCAACGTCGCTACTTCAGCTTGCAGGTCCCTGATGGTGTTACTTCTGCCAGGCTTGCCTTGAGGTTAGTGATGTCCTGCAGCAACCTGGAGACGTCGACATGGTCGAAGGTGACGGGTGGTAACTTGTTCAAGTTCCTTGCCACAAAAGACGGCACGACGTCAAGATCGGTCACTTTCAGGAGATTTATCATATCCTGAAGACTTCTCTCTCCCCTTTCATCCCTCCTGCGGGACGGCATCCGGTGTGTTTTCATCAAATCCTCGTACAGGAGCGTCTTGACGTTGATGATCTCCTCACTCTTGAAATTTGATGCACAGATCTGGATGATACTGATCTCGTCCATACTATCAATTGCGTGCTGAAGGAATTTGAAAGAAAATCACAGGAATTTTTATCCTGACATTTTTAAAAACAAACCATAAATTTTGTCTTTCAAGATGAGCCGAAAGCAAAGCGGCCGAGGAAAGTGGCTCTAATTACCGCACTCATAGACGTTTAAAATGTCTTAACCGGCAAAGCACACAACTACAACAAATATTTTAAATATTATGAAGGATATAAAATAGTTTTGAAAAACTTAAAAAAAAACAAAAACCGCGCTTTAATAGAAAACCAAATAGGTATAAAGATCCATCCTTGCTCTGTGCAAAAAGCGTGGAGATTTTTTTTTTAAGATCTTTTTTAAGATTTTTGTTTGCTGTTTCAGTCTTATAAACGTTTATACATTCATGGCAAAGAACAATTAGCTTTTTGGTGTGCGCATGTCCTCAGCAAGCACATGTATGGTTTTTAACCACATGAATAAATAAAGTGCTTTAGCACAAAGACACTAGCAGATATCGCAAAAAAAAAGTAAGACAGACTTTTTTAAATTATTTCATTGACATTGGTCCTTGATATGTGCAAAGTTCCAAATGAACCCGAGGTTTTTTGCTAAGCCAATCTTATATATAGAATATATATATATATATATATATATAGAATATGAAGAACATACAAAGCTTATAAGAAGAGGACAGAGTATTTAAATTTGACGTAATTCCTGAAAAACGTTCCAAGCCACAAACATCACACTTTAAGGAATTCATGATATCATTTAGAGAGTGACAGGTTGCCATCTTTTGTCAGTCCGTTAATATGAATCACGTGATCAGTTTTGTGTTCTTAATAATTAAATTTCGGCATGATTGTGGTTTGGAACGTTTTTCTGGAATAACGTCCAATTATTATTATTATGCCATTGTTGCTTAATAAGTGTGCAAAGTTTAACTTCAATCCGGCGTTTTGAAGTGAGTGAAAATCACGTTAAAATAATCCGTTATATAGATTAATACATTTTAAAAAAATGCGAATTAACTTTCACTTTAGTCTAGGCATTGGATGTTGCTTCTTAAAAGGTGACTGGGCGTGACTACATAGTTACAATTAATGGCCAACTTACACAGGAAACACTAAATTTTGTTATAAAAATCCACACAAAACAGGAAATTCGTGTTGAGTATGTAATAATATGTAATTGCTGTTAGAAACTTTGATATCCACATCAAGAGGCAGGGATTAAAATATCTAATCATTATTCCACATTACAAATTGTTATTGCGTCAAGTATGAAACCACTCTGAAAGTATTATGTTATACCGCATGCTATTGGATATCAGAAACGGTACCCACTATTTAAAAATATCAAATTTAGATTGGTACAGATTTGCATAAAGTTTAATTTTATCCTTACATATATATACAGTAAACTAAAAAAAGGAACTAATTTAAAAGATATATACAGTAAACTCCTCATAATAAATTGCCCCACGTGTTGTAAGATGTACAGAAAGCATAACATGAAACACAAGGTAGAGAGATGCATATGCAATGCGTACGGAGTGACAAAATCAAATAACCCTTAATACCACACATTAAAGCTCATGCTTATCAGAAAAATATATGAATTTTAGACGATTCATTTTTTTGTTTGAGATTATTTATAAGATATTCATAAATATATTTCCCGTGTTTTTGAAAATATTATATCTGCTTTCCTTGCGTATTTTTTAAGAGCCAAAATTATTTAAGTAGTAGCAGATTAATGGTCCCGAATGAAGCACCGTTTCGTCAATTTTGTGTGAAGAAGTAACGGATAATAGTTTTTACGACATAAAATATCAAAATTTTAAAGCAAAAATTTCCCGCTAATTGGAGATAAAGAAGTATTTACTATTTGTGGCAATTTTTAGTTTTGTTAAATTTAGTTTCATTCCATCACAAACTCTACCGAAAAATAACTTATTTTTGGCGGAATTGCAAACGCGTCCCTCATCCCAAAAATTTTCGAGTTACCTACTGATACCATGACGACAAAAGAAAGCAATCGAAGAAATGTGAAACATTTCAATTGTTCTCGAATGAATTTATAATCATTTCTAAACTATAAGGTAGCCGCCACATACAATTATGATCACCACGTACATTAATGGATATCGTTCCTTAAGTTTTCGGGGTAGTAGTAGAGAACGCATTTAGGATTTTTTTTAATATCCAAAATGGCCACCGCGCAAAATTATCATTACGTCAATAATAAATATCTACATATCCCTACTAATGTTATAAATGTGAATGTAAGTTTGTTTGTTACGCTTTCACGAGTAAACTACCGAACCCATTTTGATGAAGTTTATAACCGAGATAGACAAGATCTTGAGAAAGGACATAGGCTACCTTTTATAGCGAATAAAAGGCATGGCGGGGTTGAAATAGGGGGTGGAAGTTTCTATGAAAGTTCTTCATTATCTTCATAACACCATGAAAATTAGTATTTAGGCACATGATAAGAAATAAATAAAAAATTTTGTTTTAGTATTTCTAAAATTTGAGACCAGTGTGGGGTAAAAAAGGGAGATAAAAGTTGGATAGTTGGTAGCTTTTAAAAATGTATTAACCACACCAGTTTGTATGTATTATGTGCAAAGTGAGTATATTAAAAATAATAAATACTGCCTAAAGCAACTATTGCACGTGCACGAAGTCGCGGCTAAAATCTAGTCGTTTATAAAGTTCCTGGGCCACTCCATGACGATTTTGAGCAATAGCTGTTTTACCAATCAGAGATGGTATTGATATTTTTTTATTCTTTTATTAGTGTTTGATCGATATTAGGTACCTAATTTTAAATTCATGGAGATGTTTCACATCTGCTGAGGGTCCCATGACTTACAACGTAATACTTAAGTCACGGACGAGTAAAAAAGATTTTATACTAGTCCGTGGCTTAAGTATATTTTTTAATAGTTTCTGAGGAAGTGCGACACACATTCAACGCGGGCGTAAAAATAGGTTTATGTATGACAGTATGAATATCAATATAGGGTAGGTACATAAGTCAGACTAGCTAATGCAGGTTTCCGAACCATCGTATAAATTCATTTAAGTTGATAAAATATTTATTAGCTGATTTTTTTATTATGCATGGCGGTCTTTTTGGAATTTGCCATCTTGCTTTTTATTTTTTGTTATGGCGTGGTATTATACTGAATAGGCTGTTGATAACACAGAACAGAAAAAACTGGTGCGACAATACAACACTATAATTTCAAACAAGCGCCCTATAAATATTTTCGGAGTTACAGTGGCACTCTGATTTGGAAAATGTTATGACCTAATTTTTAATAAAGAACGCACTGACAAAATATATTGTATAAGTATTGTATTTTATTAAATACTTACTAGCTGACCGGACCGACGCTGTTCTGTCAATAGAAAAATATGATGTAAGTTCTAGAGAATAAAGTAGTCTAGAGCCGTAGGAAATGTATAATGAAAGTTAATTAGTTAAAAATGGAACAAAAACGTATTTCTGAATGATTTTATAAAATGTACGTAGTAATAAAGTGATAAAGATTAATATCGTATTTGTGTTAACAGCTTCTACATTTCGGCTTTATAACTGCCAATTTTAAAGTTTGCGAATGGATGTACAGTTATTATTGCAAAATATGTTATATCTCAAAGGGTTTATGTTTTATGCTTTAAGGACAGCATTTTCGTTGAAAGCTCCCAGACGGGTTATTTTTTTCCGACACCTCCAACAAATAGCGTTAATGTATACAGATATGTAAACCTTCCTCGAGCACCACAGTATGCATTGGTGAAATCAGCATGAAAATTGTTGCAGTAGTTTTTGAGTTTATCGCGAACAGACAGACAGACGCGGCGGACCAGTATATTTTATAATATGTATTGAATTTGGAGTAACATTGAAATTAATTTATCTTTTTATATTGTTTTGACATTTCAGCGTAGAAGACTTCAATATCCTTTTATGAATTAAATTGTTTGTATTTTTATGCGCATGATGTGTTTTATCTGTAATTGCAGAAACACGATTTTTAGACTTTGTGTTATAATCTTATGAATTGATATGACGTGTATCCTGTTTTGGTGGAACTTAAATAAATAACTGTTTAGTAGATCAATCATTCAAATCGATGATTAACGGACGTATGGACAGTATGAACAGAGGACTCTTTGTTTTGTGAAGCTCTTTTCAACAGATTACAGACTTAAAATATTTACACGTGAATTTTAGTTCTTGGAACCTTCTATCTCAAAGCGTGAACTGTCATCAATTAAAAAATCTTAGCTATAATTAATACGTCTCTTGTTGTTTGACAACCGACAAAAACAGGCCAGGAATATCAGTTTAAAGTGCGTGACAAGCTACATCTTACACTCGCGATTTGTATGACTCTTTGTGTTAGTGTGCGTGACAAGCTACATCTTACACTCGCGATTTGTATGACACTTTGTGTTAGTGTGCGCGACAAGCTACATCTTACACTCGCGATTTGTATGACACTTTGTGCTAGTGTGCGTGACAAGCTACATCTTACACTCGCGATTTGTATAACACTTTGTGTTAGTGTGCGCGACAAGCTACATCTTACACTCGCGATTTGTATGACACTTTGTGCTAGTGTGCGTGACAAGCTACATCTTACACTCGCGATTTGTATGACACTTTGTGTTAGTGTGCGCGACAAGCTACATCTTACACTCGCGATTTGTATGACACTTTGTGCTAGTGTGCGTGACAAGCTACATCTTACACTCGCGATTTGTATGACACTTTGTGTTAGTGTGCGTGACAAGCTACATCTTACACTCGCGATTTGTATGACACTTTGTGTTAGTGTGCACGACAAGCTACATCTTACACTCGCGATTTGTATAATACTTTGTGTTAGTGTGCGTGACAAGCTACAAATTACACTCGCGATTTGTATGACACTTTGTGTTAGTGTGCACGACAAGCTACATCTTACACTCGCGATTTGTATGACACTTTGTGTTAGTGTGCGTGACAAGCTACATCTTACACTCGCGATTTGTATGACACTTTGTGTTAGTGTGCGTGACAAGCTACATCTTACACTCGCGATTTGTATGACACTTTGTGTTAGTGTGCGTGACAAGCTACATCTTACACTCGCGATTTGTATGACACTTTGTGTTAGTGTGCGCGACAAGCTACATCTTACACTCGCGATTTGTATGACACTTTGTGTTAGTGTGCGTGACAAGCTACATCTTACACTCGCGATTTGTATGACACTTTGTGTTAGTGTGCGTGACAAGCTACATCTTACATTCGCGATTTGTATGTGTGTGCATTAATTGACAAAATAGAGGTTAGTTCTAAACACAATTTTTTTCGATGAATTTACAGCTGTCATAGTATATCTACACGTATAAATGATCTTAGTAAAAAATAAACAACAGACATCGGACAAAGTTGGTCATGCAGATATTAAAATATTATGAGCTGGCCAAGAAAATATAATGTTTATTAAATTTTGAAAAAGATCCTTTAACAAAAGTAAATTTTCAGTAAAATAGTCCTCAAACTTGGAGCTCTTCCACTATTATTTACATATATGTGGAAATAGGTCTAGGGACCACAATTTTTTTTAATTGAAAATCTTACTATAAAAAATATTTTAAGCTGTCTAGCTTGGTGCGACCTTCTTGAAGACCCAAAAAATTTTGTGAATTTGTTTGCCTATTTTGAATGATGGGTTAACGGCGTTACTCCTGCCAACCCAATTTTATAAGGAAGCCCAGCAGATCCTTGGTGTTGGTGATGACCCCTGGCAGTGACGTTGTGCTACCTCCTTCAAGAATTATATGGGCGGCTATTTTTGTACCCCATACAGGACCCTGCAAAGAGGACGGTTTGTAATACCAAAAGTGAACAAGTGTTAGTTTCTTGATGCATTTCTAGGCCTACCTATACTTTAGGCTATGCTTTAACCGAGGCCTTAAAGTACCTATACTTTAAGGCCTTGGTTTAGTAATCGGAGCTGCTCTCCTCCGACAATCAATAAATCAATCAATCCCGCATTAGAAGAAAAGCTGTTTCGGGTTGCCAGTGTATTACGGAAAAAAATTACTGGTAGCTTGCTATAAATTAGGTACCTACTTGAGTTGGTACCTGATTGAATTGTAATCAAATGCAGCGCCCTCTCTCTGTCTTGAAGTTTGAAAATTGACCATATTATGGACAATAAAACATCAAAATATACAGGGTGTCCCAAGGTTATGGGACATGAAGGGAAAGTACCTTAAATATCGAAGATAGGCTATTTTAATGAAAGAAGACTTTATGTTATTTTTTAAAAGTAAGTAATTCTGCATTCAAAGACTTTCTCAAAATTACTTGCCTCGTCTGGGAATCGAACCGACTTAAATGTAAAAAAAATCACCCCTACTCTTATGATGCCAATCGAAAGTATGGCCAAAAACTAATAACTCTTCTTTTGGACTTGGACTAAACTGCACTCCATGAAGTAATCCACATTAAAATCCGTTCATTAGTTTAGGAGTCCATCGCGGACAAACAACGTGTCACGTAATTTATGATATTAAGATTATGAATCATCTAAAATATCTATTAAAAGCTCTACCAACGTAATTGAATATATTTCAAGTACGAAAATGGAATCCATACAAACTGTACAGCAGCTTCACACTTCAGTAATCAATTTATAATTATAGTTTATCAATTTCATTACTATCGCGTTACATTGCCAAATTGATGTTTTTCTCGCTTCCCCCGTCGAGCAGAATGGATGCAATTTATAAAGCAGGAGAAAGCACGCCGATGGCGCAGTGTTCCCCGTGCAGCCATTACGTTCTGTTTCGCGCGCTTTTATTATTTAAGTGCAATAATTAAAGTTCGGATAATTTGCGTGAAATAAAAATGAAAATGAGGTAAATATAATTTCGTATATAATTCTTTTGTTTATGGTTTTATGTAACTAGACGTAACAGTTATTTCACTTTTATTAGATCTACTTACATTTCATTAACGGTTAAAAATTCAGTTCCATGAATCTGCTAGTTTTAATCCATATTGTAATTAAAATTTGGTTTAAGCATTCTATAGTTGTGCTACCTAATATAATTTAGAAGTATTTAAAAGTGGTTGAAATTACTTTTTATTTTAAATCTTATAAGTACCAAAATTGCATACCTCATGAGGTAGGTTGTTACTATATGTATCAAAGTGTTGAACCTAACTGGGGTATGGTTATTGTAGGTAACAACAAAGTATAAAGTTTGCGCAAGATGCGATGAACTAAATTTGTTATTTTATTTTTATTCTAGATCAAAAATAGAATGGTTTTAGTTGTTGCTTGGCGAAAGAACAAAAAGAAAAATTCGCAGACCTACGTATAGTAGTAACTATCTCTGTTACATTAGCATGACAAGCGTGTTAAAGGCTGGCAACATTCCTGTGATTCCTCAGCTGTTGCAAGAGAATGTGAATGCGGTGGTGATCACTTAACACCAGGTGACCCGTACGCTAGTTTGTCCTCCTCTCCCATAAAATAGTCAAACCAGTGAAATATTTATTCTGGTACTAATAATTTTATATACCTACATGGGAAAAATAGAAATGGAAAATTTCTTACGGATAAGTTGTAAAGAAATAAAAATAATGCATAATTAATGCAATGATAATCGCTTTATAAACTGTTATCCGAAGCCTTAGATAATTTATTAATTAAAAAGTATTTGCACACGTTAGGTATTTTAAATTAGTGCAGGTACCTTAATTTTAAACAAAAGACAAATTATTTTATAAGTTACCTATTATAAAAAAAAATTAAAACTGTCATAGATTATGATTTAATAACGTAATCAGCATCTATCTATATTAATAAACATAATTAATCCCAATGTGTCAACGCATACAAAGTTAATAATAAAAAGATATCTGTGGTCATAGTCTACAGTATTTCCAATTATTCGATGGTCCAGTTGTAAAAGTAGGTTTCTAGTATGTGCCTATCGGCTGATGTGTCGAGTTTCATCCCACCAGGATTATATGACTATATCCACGTCACTTCTCGCTTTTTGTGAGTGAGTCTTATGAACCTACTACACAGAAGATGATAGAACGCTATAAAAGTATATATCTATCTAAAATACTACGGAATATCCAGTGGGAATTAAATTTATCAAGTCCAATTACCCATTTATCGCAATGTTAATTTGGGACCACCATGAACAAGTTTATCAAACGTAGGAACGTCAAACACATGAACGACAAGATCTATTTTCATGGATTTGCAACACTCAACAATTCAATTCATTGGCACAATCTTATTATCTTTCAAATTAGCCAACTAATTATCAACAGCTCCGTCAAACTTTCTACAAAAATACATAACCAAAATTACGTCATACTTATCCAAAAGTCGGCGAGACGAAACCAATTCAAATTCGCATATCATCCGCATTAATTTCTAATGAGAACGTGAAATCGATCACTTTCTCCAATTCTGTTGGTTTATGCACTTTGTTTGAACTGCATATTCCCATCGCATTAGCGGACGCTCTAAGTTCCGCTGCAAGAAACGCATCAAGTTCAAGCACCTTAGTAAAAACTTAATTGAGACTGTTTTCATTGAATATCATTTTACGATGACTAATGTATTTACAAGTAGAACTTGTTCATAGCATAACCAATTGCTTTTAATCAAATTGGCACCTTAATCTTAATAAATTAGCAAATTTTACTAAGATTACTATAATATTTTGTCTACCAGATCATTAATACCAAACACAGAGTCGGTATCGTCTCGATGGAATTTGATTTAAATTATACATACAATGCTGAAATATGCAAAATAATTTAATGGCAATGAGAAAGACCTGTACCATAATGATTCTAGATTATCTGAATAAGACTTCGATCAATTTTTTTATTGAAGACTTAACTGGGAAATCTTAACTCTTTCTTTGCGACTAAACAATTACATAACAATAAATTAAAGCTATGTATGCGCAGCCTACATTAAGAATAGGCTGCTATGGTGGTATTGTCTTCATAGTTCTCTTTGTCTCATGTGTGTGATAATCCCATGCCCAAACAAGTTCATTTACATGACAAAATAAGTGATGACATCTTAGTACCTAGCTCAGAGCGTTTGTATGCGTTCGTTGTTGGTTACCAGTTTTGTTTCGCTATTGTCCCTGATTTTGTAAGCCTCAGACCATTACACTAGTTATTAAACCAGTTAGCTTGTTAAATTATTAATCATGGATTGTTACTATTACCTAAATTCCATGACTGTTTGTCATAATACGTAATCCTATTCTTAGACAAATTCATGCTGCAAGTTTATTTTGTTCAGTTACCAATTTTGAGAGAACAAATGAGTTATATAGCTTTATCTCCTTTGTAGCGCTTTTCTTACCTATAAATTATATTGAATGTTTATCATAGTAAACTTACGCAATGTAGTTTATAACGGCCATTTTCAATAACCTATCTATCCTTAGTTTAACTTACTAAAGGTAGACAAATCCATCCTTTTACACTTACTTACATTTCAATAACCTATCGACTATTGGACCATTGGACTGTAACCAAAGAGAATTTAATCACTACGTACAACTATAACTATATTGGACATAACTATGGATAGATAAGATCTTGTCATTAAACGGTGACAGCAATGTATCCGTAACTAGAGACGTTATTGAAAACGGCCGTAAATAAATATTGATTTGACATTCAATGTTTAACTACACGTTTGTACTTTATTCATTTCCCAACAAACGGTTATTTACACACAAAAACAAAATTTCAGAATAAGACGTTTATATATTGTAATTTATAATATATATTATGATTCTCTGTTGTCCTTAAGATTACGAAAATAGAGAGAGCTTTAAAATTACGCTCGGCGCAGATATATAGCGCTGCTGTAGTACAAACGTACACCAACCTCTAATTGCCTCCAGTCATATTATTACAGATTATTACATATGCGAACATAATTAATGTAATAATCGGCGAATAGGCAGCACCTAACCGTCACGCAATATTGAAGGAAGCGTGCAGTTCCAATGTTAATGTATTTATTGGCGATTACTGCCTCAATCGCGTGCCGCGCGCGCAAAATAATCACTTCCTTCCCATAGTTTCTCGAGGATATATCTGTAATCAAACTTTCACTAAAAATTTTATTGAGTCATAAAATACTGAAGCGTGAACAAATGTAGTAGAACAAAATTATCTGTGATATTAATGAAGCATTCGATATTTTTTTATGACAATAAGGGACGAGACGAGCAGGATGTTTAGCTGATGGTATTTAATATGCCCTGCCCAATGCAGTGTCACTCAGGATTCTTGAAAAACCCAGAAATTCTGAGCGGGACTACAATGACACTCGTCAGTTTGAGACATAATAAGATTTAAAGTCTTATTTGTCCTGTAATTTCACTAGCACGGCCGCCCTTCAGACCAAAACACAATAATGCTTATACATTACTGCTTCACGGCAGAAATGTACCCATAATCTAGCCGTCATCCTGTGCAAAGGAGCCTCCCACTGGTAATTTATTATTACATTCTTATATACATGGTGATAATGTTCATAGAACATAGCTAACTATATAGAAGAAACATACAGTAAGTCTCCGAAAATGCAATGCAAGCTAAGGACTAAGGGTGACTCAGGTCTGTAT
This sequence comes from Leptidea sinapis, assembly GCF_905404315.1. Lineage (NCBI taxonomy): Eukaryota > Metazoa > Arthropoda > Insecta > Lepidoptera > Pieridae > Leptidea > Leptidea sinapis. The sequence goes on along the minus strand of NC_066281.1, from coordinate 1,512,598 downwards.
TCCAGAATTCCTTTACTGAAATCATGCTTTTATGGTCTACAAGGAAAACAACTCATTACATATTATATTTTATACATATCCCACCAAAAATCAACCTTCTTGGATCGGGGATACGTAGGAATGTCAAATCTCTTCTTCTAATAAGAAGAAGAATCCTGATCATCAAATATGATGATTACTGATTATCTTCTAAATGATAAAGCTTTACTGGCTGATGTCGTAGTTATATGAATGACAATGACATCTTAAAAAGACAAAACAATATTGGTTATTATGAAATCCAACCTAGACAATACCTAGTTACATTTGCATGTGGGTGTGAATTACACGAATTTACGCTAATGTTGACCAATATCTTGAAGCCTTGATATTCGGGGGTGACTGTAATAGTGATACTGTAGTGGGTGTTAGTTTTATCTTTGCCACACCTTGTTTTGGATTAAAAATGTTCTCCCGCCCAACAGTAAGATGGCCAATTCGAATATGTTGGGGAATAGTCATACCTAACTAATGTTTGTCAATGTGCTTTTTAGATTATACTTATGTGGATTATTGGTATGTTGTCTATCATTAGTATGTGCATTTTGTCCACATACAGCGTAGGAAAGGTCTCCTTCTCTTTCTCTCACCTCGTCACTCACACTCTTTCTCTTTCATTTCTTAGCATTCTCTCACCTCTGTTTGTTAATTTTGGATCAAGCCTGGCTGGAAAACATCGTAATTGGGGTATATTTTGACAAGGAGTACCGTTTGTTTATACTTACTTGTCTAGTCTCACTCACTAGCTGACTTCTTATATTTTGGAAGAGTTTCCGGATCACTTGATGTTAAGCCATCACCCCCGTCCAAAATCTCTTCTAAAACCAGAATCATAGTAGCTTTACCGGACTTTTAGGAACGTGTAGGTACCGTTCTTAATGGAAAAGGAGGCCAAACGAGCGTACGGGTCTCCTGGTGCTAAGTGATCACCGTCGCCCACCATCTCTTGGGGCACCAGAGGAATTACAGGAGAGTTGCCGTCCTTAAAGGAGAAAGCGATAACACATTTGTTATCGCTTTTTTGATACCCATATCATATCACCCTGAAAACGCAAAGTGGTTATTATTGGTTAATATTTTAATTACGCCATCCTTTTTACATCACTTCGGTGTGTCAGTGTGCAGTGCAGACCATTATTTTATAGGAACCTATATATAACGTATCTACTATTTTTTAATATCGTCGTAGCCATATATACCATCTCCTGATGGTCCTTTAGTGTTACGCCCGCCCATAACAATTCAGTGCCGCTCAGGATTCTTGAAAACCCTGAAATTCTGAGCGGTGTCATCAATGCGCTGGTCATTATGAAACATAAGATGTTTAGACTCATTTATCATTTATTATTACCCCAGTAATTTTGTTAGCTACGGCATCCTTCAAACCAAAACACAAAAAAATGCTTGCACTTTACTCTCAGTTGTTTAAAATATTCTTGGTCAATAAGCAGCAATGTATGATATTTTAAATAAATAAATTGACATTTACGGCCGTTCCCAATATTCAGTCTATCTCCTACTTGAGATATAAATCATAACTATCGTTTAACGGCCACTCCCTACCTAAACATAATAAATAACTACCTTCTACTGTCAGTAATTAGCTATCTATAGTAACTTCTATCGCTGGTAAGCTATACGTCCTCCCATTGACAGACAGCGTGTACGGATAAGGTACTCACCTTAACCTTCGATAAGTTTATTGGGACAGAAAAGTCAACGATAGTTACCATTTTTATCTCAAGTAAGAGATTCTAGACTGAATATTGGGAACGGCCGTTACAGCCGTTCCCAATATAATATCTACAGTTAAAGATACATTACTACCTTCTACTGTCAGTAATTAGCTGTCAATAATCTGAAGCTGTCCCAATATACCCGATAAGTCATTCTTATCGCCTTATATTGGGACGCGTGCATTGCAATTTCCATACAAACTTCTATCGCTGGTAAGCTATACGTCGTCCCATTGACAGACGGCGTGCTTGGATCAGGTGAGTTACCATCGATAAGTTTATTGGGACAGAAAAGTCAACGATGGTTACGATTTTGACCTCAAATAAGAGATAGACTGAATATTGGGAACGGCCGTTAGTCAGTTCAGGTAACGTACCTACGTTGAATTTAGAACCCGATTCGGACAGTGACAGTCAACACACAAAGAGAACACTGTGCTTACTTTGTCTTTAAGCACACTTTTGGCGTTCCGAAATCAGACTGCGAATGATATGTCACATGTCCTTATATATGTATAGACTGTAGAACTTCATTGGGTTAATATTTTGAAAAGCCTATACAAGCCTTTACTGTGGCAGCAGCAGATTAAAATCGCAATCAAGATCAAGTTCAACTACGCAACACTGAATGTAATTGCGTGCTCACACGATTAGTTTTCTGATCGATTTTAGTCACGCAATCGAACTTAAACGTTAGATGTGATCTCATAAATATTTTGACCTGTTAAGACAGTTACGAAAAACAGATAAGCCAGATGGCGTAAGAATACTAAAATGATAAAAAAAAATTAGTAAATTTCAAATTATTATTTTGAAACAATCAAAATAGTATTTGAAATCACTTATTAGACTTCTGTCGACGGACCTGAGAAGAACGGGCGCAAGAAACTCATATTGTACCTAAATTCAATATTTATAAAGTTTCAGTAAAATACAATTATTTAGGTGTTTAAAACAGTTAAAAAATATACATAAAGGTGTAATGTGAGTTTTTTGTATTGAGAAAATTTATTTAAAATATGTTTTATTTCTTGTATATTTTACCTAAATAATATACCTAATATTAATACTTAAAAATTATATATAAAAAAAAACTCATCTGTCAACAGACAATAATTAATGGTAGAACGTCATTGAATGGTAGAGAGAAAATAAACAGCACTTAATAAAGGCCAGCTTTATGTTGATACATATATTAGAACAGTAGATTATGTCACTAATATGAAATTTTGAGAGAATGGCTAAAATACCAAGAAAGACTTTATACTGTAAGCTTATTCAAACAAAATAAATCTTATAATTATATTTACTACCTGCGGTTACTATTATTACGGGGAATAAGTGTACCAAGTATACTGACAGCGTTGCCGCGTTGGATAGCTAGGCTGATCCGTTGACCTAAATAGCTGCCAGCGCTTGGGTTAACAACTAACCAGTAGCCCTATTGAGGCTCGTAGATAGATTAGACCAGTACTTTGTACACTCTCCGCGCCTCTGAGCATCACGGGCCTAGTGCCTCGACACCAAACGGCACAAAGATGTAAGACTCACTAAGACCGACATATTTGTGACGCTTGCTGTCTTCGGCAGTCGAAGCAGCAGCCCCAGCACCAACTGACGTAACTTGGACATGAGAAGGAGCCCTTTTCCGTACCCAAGCCCTGGTAGCTTGGGTCATTCCATCAAGAATACTGTAAATCAATCAAACAATTAGTCACAACAGTCAACAATGCTCCCGCCATACCCAAATCTACTTTTAATTAACTTATTGCCAAACTCATCGCCATCAAGTCAGTCAGAACACGTTTTGTCCACTAATAAAACGTGACACAGCGAATGTTGGAACAATAAGCCAGCTGTTAGTATCTGATCTCACGACTCGATCGATTGGACAAGCTCAGTGATGCACGCCTCGACCAGCTGACCTTGCTGTAACGATTTCATCTCTCATTGTACTCTCAAATTACCTGACCTAGTGTCTGTTATGTTTTCGAAAACTCCTTAAATTATGCAAGCATTTCATTGACCCAAGTCCGATTTAACTGAACAGTACTTAGAATAGGACACAATATCGGACGTCATGCCACAGTACAGTAATAGAACAGTAGCGTGACTCAGCGGTTCCCTTGATATTCACACCTACGTCGGGGCGGAGCGTTAGGCTCGGTACCCACCAAAGCGGAGAGGAGACGAGAGGAGATAAGCCGCGAAGCTGTCAGGCTAGTTCCACCAGAGCGTAGAGGAGATGTGAGCTGTGTTTAAAGCAACGCTTTCGGGTGTGCGGGGCCGCTCGCCTACACGGAGCACAAAATTTTGTAGACAAATTAGACATCTCCTCTCCTCTTCGCTTGATCCATTTTCATTCAACGAGCTATGAGGAGATGTGGAAACGTGGAGATGTGGATTAAGGAAATCAGATTGGTTATTAAAATACATCTCCTCTCCTCTCATCTTTGGTGGATACCGGGCCTTAGGGTCGGGTCAAAAAGTAAAATGCGGGCGGTGTAGCCAATTTAACAAATAGTATCGGCGATGTACGGCCTGGCAATCATTGTTTTGTTTGTGTAAATCATGTGTATGTGTGCGTTCGTTGATTCGGGCGCTCTAGTATAAAGTTAAAGTGCTGTTATTTTCTGTATTTTGTTCATACTTAGTTATGATATTAAACTGTTGGAGTGTATTCAACAAATACTAGCACCAAATAATTTTTAAGGCGCTACCAACGCTATAGATAATTGACTCTCACCACGGAGCCCTTGGAATGGTTAGGGAATAATGTCGCACGAATTGCTTTATTTATCAGTATGAAAGGACTAGCATTTATGTGGTTAAAATACAATATTCGTTTATTGCGCTATCGTAGACAAAAATGATAATTTATATTACATAAAAAATTTAACACTTCAGAACTATTACATTTATTTTACATTAAAAAGTTTATCTCACAGAAAATCAACTTACATCCATTATTTCAACGACTGTCTTACGGATTTTCTATCAGGCCACGTGTCCTGACGCAAGTTTGACATTTTATACTCATCCCAAGTAAAGCGCTCAACGCTGCTAAAAAAGTTTTCACAAAATTTGGTACTTAATGAATATAAATTGCTTAAAATATTACGTAGGTAACTTGGTAATAACTCCTACAACTTTTTATTGCGTAGTGATCCAGGTACCACTGGGAGGCTCCTTTGCACAGGATGCCGGCTAGATTATGGATACCACAACGGCGCCTGTTTTTATTGTGTTTCGGTCTGAAAGGCGCCCTAGCTAGTGAAATTACTGGACAAATGAGACTTAACATCTTATGTCTCAAGGTGACTAGCGGAGTTGTAGTACCACTCAGAATTTTTGGGGTTTTTCAAGAATCCTGAGCGGCACTGCATTGTAAAGTGCAGTGCGTATAAATTAGCATCAGCTGAACTTCCTGCTCGTCTCGTCCCTTATTTTCATTAAAAAAAAACAACGACTGTAACTATTGCTAAAACCTCAATACTACTAGTACCAATACTTTATGCCTACCGTAAATTTTATACAGAGAAAGTTCTTGTAATACGGCATGTAGTTATTACATCACTACAAGACCAAAGTAAATGCGGTCATTTAACGACACATAAATATCTTGTTTCGATCAAGTAACAAAATAAAAACATATCGATACTGGTCCATACACACTGAGTACCGGAGGGTGTGCCAATCAACAACCGACAACCTGTCACATTATAACTGATTGAGAGTACGGTTTACTACTTACATAATACTAGCTGCGCCCTCTGACGTTGTGTGCGTCGAAGCTTTATGCACCAAAAATACTATAATAATAATAATAATATAATATTGACACACTTTTTACACAAATTATCTTGCCCCAAGTTAAGCATATATAGCCTGTGTTATGAGTTACAAGACAATGATATATTTAATACAATATACTTACTTAAACATACATACATAAATTCATATAAACATACATAAAACATCCAAGACTCGGAAACAAACATCCATATACATCATATAAATGCTTACACCTACCGGGATTCGAACCCGTCCCGGCTCTAGCTTTGTAGGTGGGATCGCTAACTACTCGACTATTCAGGTCGTCATTGCATATTTGCATTTAGCGTGATAATATGTTGCCATTATGTTTTTTTTTCTTTTTTTATGACAGTAAGGGACGAGACGAGCAGGACGTTCAGCTGATGGTAATTAATGCGCCCTGCCCATTACAATACAGTGCTCAGGATTCTTGAAAAACACAATAATTCTGAGCGGCACTACAAATTGCGCTCGTCACGTCAGTCTAATAGCTTCCTTGTGCGGTGTTTCCGGGACGATACGACATGGGTATCTTCAAAAAAAGCGCGTACACCTTCCTTAAAGGCCGGCAACGCTCTTGTGATTCCTCTGGTGTTGCAAGAGAATGTGTGGCGGTGATCACTTAACACCAGGTGACCCGTACGCTCGTTTGTCCTCCTATTCCATAAAAAAAATAATGTGTAAATATTTATAAAACTTAGGAAATAGCAAAAAGGTTAGTCGAGACCGAAAAGCTGGCAGCTACCTCTGACAAAGAATTAGTCTAGCTATTCAAAGAGGGAACGCTGCCAGTATCTTCGAAACCTTGCCTAAAGGGACTCCTTTTAATAATATATTTTAGTTATCATATTATATTTCTTAAGGTTTCTACTTTTACATACATTGTTCTTGTATATATTTTTTCTATATACTTAAATAAATGATTTAATTTATATTGAATATCTTATCGATCACTGTAATGAAGAAATATTACAGCTAACTGTTTGAAGTTAATAGCTATAATTGTTACATAATACTTCTTTACTTTAGATCGTTGTCGCTTCTTCTTCATTAGAATACTTAGTCAATATTGAAATACTCAGGTATAATTTAATAACATGAAAAATAAAGCATTCACTGTTCAATTACTTATAGTAAACGAAAGTTACTCTCCAGTGTACTCGAAGTGAGCAAGTGCCAACATTTCGATGTCATAATAATTAAAGCAGTGTAATAATTTAAAATTTCACGAAACAATTTAAAATGTCAAAGTTGCATCGTTTTTCCGCTTTGCCGAGAGCGAATCGTTGCGTAACTGAAAGTGAAATCATGATCTGAGATCTCGCATCGACGCAATGAGGCCTCTGGACAACCGTGCTTCGCCACTGTTTGATCAAAAAGACAAAAGTCCACATCTGGTCGCAGGGCCAATATAGCCAACGCTACTTCAGCGGAGACTATGTCATCCAGGGGCGTGCATATCATACAGGTAATTAAGCGGTGCCTACCTCGTTATGAACCTAAATAAATATACATAATAGATATAAAAAAATATACATAAATAAATATATACATATACAATTACAAGAGCGACATATTAAGTCAACTTTCTAATATGTAAATATTGGGGTTGAGCAGGTTATCAACTGTAAAGTAGATCCTGTAGATGAAGCCACAACTGAGAGTTGAACAAAGCATACAAGATGTTATGACGATACGTCACTCGAATGGTTGGCTCAGTTGGGAGAGCACTGGCACGGAACGCCGGAAGCCGTGGGCTTGAGTCCCGCATCGTTCATAAAAATATTTTATAACCAAACTTCTATTTAACACCTACTCATAAAATTTTTCCATACACTAAATACTTACGGTAAGCAATCTTTTCATATTCTAAAGCTCAACTACGACTAGTTAGATACACAATGCCTACCTTGCTAGAAAACCTATCCCCTGGTGTCATCTTGGTTGTCTATTATAGTTATAGTTGTTGGTAGGTCTGTAGTAAATTGATGACCCCATTACTGTTTTGTCAATGTTATTCCTTTTATCTAGATCCTTCTATCTATCACTAAAGGCTCTTCATACATATGATTTTCGGGAAAATACTGCGAAAACTGACGATAACAATGACAGTTTAACAATATAAATAAAAATTTCGGAGTTGTTCAAGGTGTCGAAGACAACAACAAAATTACACCATTGTTAAGGAAATGAATTGAATCGTTGTGCACATAATATTATTGTGTTTAGAATAGCTAGAGAGATTAGAGAATTAAAGATCTTTGAACTTATGTCGAGACGTGAGCATTAATTTAACTTGACGGGCTTGTAGCTAGGCACGTAATAATTTAGTGGCGGTCTGGTCGGGTCGTCAGTTCAAACCCTGATAATTATTTATGAGGTTGTAGACACAATCACCTATATTTAATTATTGATGCAGAATTAAGGCGAAATAAGTAGCACAGGTAGAACGCCACGGTCACTAACTGACATCCTGTATTACTTTTTCAAATATCATCAGTATCTTCATCTGCCCTTTTGCCGGGATATCCTTGTAATTATTTATAGTGATCATTTCTCACTTGAACCTCATCTAACTTTGTGAAAAAATGATTTTTTTTATGAGAAAAAGTGACGAGTAGGTAAGACGTTTGCCTAATTGTGAGTAGCCTTGCCCGTTAGAATGCCGTACCGGATTCCAAGAAAATCCCAAAATTCTAAGCGGTATCAAAATGGCGCCCTGCAAACCCAAACTCAAATAGTGCTTACACGGTACCGTACTGCGGTACCGTGTAAGTACCAGCCGACATATTGTGTAAAAACCCTCCTCCTTCCTCCTCCTCGCGTCGTATTCCTCATTGCTGAAGATCGTGATTTCTCTGTGGATTCAACTTTTTGACTATTGTCGAACTATTGTTCGCCATCTGTCTCTGTGTTTGGCTACGTGCAGTGCGTCATGAAGTCCAATATCCAGAGATGTGCGGATTTGGTCAGACCATCTTATAGGGCTGCGACCTCTGGGGCGTCGTCCGTCGACCTTCCCAGTAACCATCAGTTGTTCGAGGTAGTGGCCATCTTTCTGGTGATATGTCCTACTAAGATTCTACAGAGGCAGATGGAAATGTAAGAACTCTTCCACTGGTAAACACCTATATTTTCTTCACCGATAGACGAAGACCTAGAATACGATGGTTGCTTATTGTCTACACTTCAAACTATCAGAGGACTTATACAGTTTGCAATATTTACATCATTCATCCATTTTGTTGTTTACTAAAAGCGTGCACAGCATGCTTAAATTTAAACATTGAATATCAAAATTTATACTTAAAAATAATTATCATTATTCTACAAATTGTTATATGTGTATACGCATTGTTAATTACTTAACCAACAAATGCATCAACAACGAACTCAAGATTGCAACAATTTAGAGCAATTGCATTCAACTATCATGTAACATACGGAATTTGAATGGAAAATTGTTTATATTTAGTATGAATGTTGCTATTACGTGACTTCTATAAATCTGGTAATGTTAGAGCTATTTAGTTATCTCACAGCTATCGAATGAAACTATTCTCTTCCACAAGAACTCGTTACATTCGTATTTCGCTCTACGAATGGACACACACGACCTTATTGGGTGTAATTTATACAATTATTACATTAGAAATAGTTGCTTGACCGAGTTTGTTAAGGGTTCTTTAAAGTTTAAAGTAGGGATTCCCAAACTATTTCGAGATAGAACCACTTTTCCAACCTCAACCTCGGTTGCTAAATTACTTATCTTCTTTCCTTGCCGAGTTTTTCATCTTGTACTAACTTCGGAACTTGTAGTCTACTTCTATCCATATTATATTCTAGCTGTTACCCCCGACTACGTCCGTATTTACCAGATTAGCAGCATGTAAGTTGGAGTTTCAATGCTGCCCCATGCATATCATATACAAAACAATCATATAATATCTCTCATTGTTAAGGAAACGTTCGTAAAAACCGATTTCGTTCGACCGTATCTTCTAAGACTTAGCAAATCCGACTACCAAGAATAAGTCTTTTCATTTTTCGGATTTATATATATATATGCATACTCACAAATAATGTAGCTTTGCATTAGTAACAGAATTTAAAAACAACGGCACCTATTTCTGCCGTGAGTGAGTGAGCAGTAATGTGTAAGCATTATTGTGTTTCGGTAAGAAGGACGCCGTAGCTAGTAAAATTACTGGGAAAAAGAGACTTACCATCTTATTTCTCAAGGAGATGAGCGCAATTGTAGTGCCGCTCAGAATTTTTGGATTTTCCAAGAATCCTGAGTGGCACTGCATTGTATAATGGGCAGGGCGTATCAATACCAACAGCTGAACGTCCTGCTCGTCTAGTCCCTTATTGTCATAAAAAAAACCTCACAAATATTAACTCTTTATAATAGTATAGATATTATATATAACCAAATGAAGTACTACAAAATTTGAGTCAGTATAAACATATTTTGAGCTTTCATGAGTCCAATGGAACCACCATACACGAACGTATTTACCAGTTTCAATAATTTTTCGTAAATCATGCTCTTCATTGCATAAGTTAAGTATGTTGTAAATATAACAAGCTTTCTCCGGAGGCGCGAATTACGCCATGACACCCACAACACAACACACATGTTAATGCAGTCACAGTGACCCAAACTTCATAACAATATGTTGTAAGGAAGCTAAGTAATTGGTCTTAAGTCATTAGCTCGTGTCTGTCATGTAATTAATGAAATGCCCGCCACTTTACAAAACTTCGTTGAGCAATAATATTTCTCCCCAAGATAATTTTACGCCCGTCAATACATATATAAAGAAAATGCTTAAGATCAAACTATATGATAAAACATTATTGCTGAGAAAGGTTGAATCCTTTCTCAACCTAAGCATAGCCGACCTGTATAGCCGAGTGGTTAGCGATCCTACGTACTAAGCTAGAGGTCCCGGGTTCGAATAGGTAGGTGCAAGCATTTATATGATGAATATGGATGTTTGTTTCCGAGTCATGGATGTTTAAATGTATTTATGTATGTTTATATGAATTTATGTATGTTTAAGTAAGTATATTGTATTAAATATATCATTGTCTTGTAACCCATAACACAGGCTATATATGCTTAACTTGGGGCAAGATAATTTGTGTAAAAAGTGTGTCAATATTAGTATTATATTATATACCTACATAGATATTAGACTATGTATTAAGTAGGCAGATTAGGCACATGAAGAACTAACTTAAATGCCTTTTTTAACAGCTGTCAATTATGAAATTTTTTGTAATGACGACCCGCTGTTCCCTCGCATATCTCCTGCTCGTGTATGTATGTATACATGGTTAAGCATAGGCAGTGGTGGTTAAGACTTAGAATAAAAAAAAATCAAAATCACTATAGCGATAGGTACGCGATTGGGTCAAGTTATAGCACCAAATATTTATATTTTAATGTAGATATTCAGAAATCTTTGAACCTCTTTGAATAGCTTTTAATCCTCGAAACCCAATTCAACGATTTTAAGCTTTTCTCTTCTCTTCTTCTGTCCAACAATTCACTTCGGGGGCACTGTTCTTATTGTGGTTATTGAGGAATAAAATTTTCAACGTTGTCTTTGTGACAAAATATGAAATATAGTTGGTGATTCTAACTAAATAGGCATTCAATAACCACAAGCATTTGAATTAATGCTGATATTTAATTAAGATTACGTCATAAGGTCATTGTTAGTCTTAAGAATAGGAACTACATTGGTACAAATAGATATCTAATATATAAAATTCTCATGTCGCGGTGTTTGTATTTAAACTCCTTCGAAACGGCTTGACCGATTCTCATGAAATTTTGAGTGCATATTGGGTAGGTCTGAGAATCGGACGCCACGACATTTTTTTTTTATTTTATTTTTTAATTTGTTTTATAATGAGTCAGCATTAAAAAATACATACAACTTCAAATTTTCACCCATCTACGATCAACAGTTACTTTTTTTAATATCGCCAATACAACGTTTGCTGGGTCAGCTAGTATTATTATAAAAATACTAGCTGTTGTAGATTGTTAAGTAGGTAATTCTAAAAAATATGCTTTGATTTGATTTTGATTTGATAAAAGTTTATTCTTGTTGTTTTGATTAGTGGCAACTTATTTACCAAGTGGCTGTTGATTCTCCGTAACTAGTACCTACCTAACAGGTGTGATGCATCATTAGGTAATGTAATACTTATACTGGAAATAACCTTCTAAATAAACCTTATCAAGGCCCGCCAGTGAAACTCAGAAATAAATTATTACGATGAAACTACAGACGAGTGGGTGGCTCCTTTGCACATAATGCCGGCTAGATTATGGGTACCACAACGGCTGCTTATGCTGCCGTTATTAGGTCTGAAGGGCGCCGTAGCTAGTGAAATTACTGGGATAATGAGACTTAACATCTTATGTCTCAAGGTGACGAGCGAAATTGTAGTGCCGCTCAGAATTTTTGGATTTTTCAAGAATTTACCTTCAGCTGAATGCCCTGCTGGTCTCGTCCCTTATTCTCATAAAAAAAGTCAACGAAAAAAAGACAAAAGTTCTTAAAGTGTAAATAATTAATCTGGTATCGAACAATCTGTCTCTGAGACTTAGAGTGTATGCTGTTATTGTATCTTTCAAATTCAATAAAGGATCTAAAATCTCTTATGCACTTCAAAACCTAGCACCCATTCCAAAAAATATGCCTCAGACCTGACAATAACGGGCGCAAGAAATCTGCGGGCTTTTGTTTTAAATAAAGTTTATTATTAAATAGCCTTAGGCGGTCGCTGCAATCTGTGGTAGGTATAATAAGAAACTCATTATAGTATCGTCTTCTTATCTTGAATGATTGACAAATAGGGCCTAGAGAATGTCCGCTAAACGTTTCAAAAGTGCAAATATATAAATCCACAATGAGATCACTATTGCGATATTTATCGGCTATTGTTACTAAAATTGTTATTTGCGGTAACAGAGGAATGTTGGCTCAGATATTATGTGAACAGACGCAGACAAAACGCAATAATTAAACGCTTCAACGACTTCCGATGATTAAAACTCAAATTACAAATGAACAGCTTAAATAGATTGAGTATCTAATAAGAAAATATTCAATCATGACTTGTTTTAATGCTAAATGACCTATTGGTTGATGCAAAACATTTACTAATAATTTTTTTTTAACTTTAATAGTCGAAGCACTTGTGGCTGTAATCGCGACGGCCGCCTTCTTGAAGGTAGCTACTTACTGAAAATCAGTGTAGGGTAATACTCAACTAAAATGCTGAGTAGGAAACTTTTTTGGGACGAAACCCTGGAAACACTACCTTATAAGTTGATATAGATTATAGAATAAGCCTTACTTTAGTTTTTTCTTTGGTTGTTGATGTATGTTAGTTTTAAGTAGATTAGGCATATATATTATATTCATAATTATTTAGATAAGTTTTTCATATTATTTGTTATTATAATTTCTAAATGTCTATCTGTATTTGTAGTGTCTGTTCCAAATAAAGATATACTTACTTACAATTACCTCTTTTTGGGGTTTTTATTCCATATTCTAATAAGGTCTTTATTTCGCTAAGTATGGGCCTGATGAGAAAGCTCATGGTCGCTCAGAGCCTCAGAGGGCAATGTAGAGGGTTATGCTCGGAGTAATACCAGAGGAATAACAGGAGCGTTAACGGCTTTTAGCAATGTGGACGTGATCTTGTTGTTATAAAAATGAAAATGTTATAATTTCAACTTAAAATTAAATTTTGTATAAAGAGATACATATTAATTAGTTGTGTTACTTTAAGGAATTACATATGCTGCTGCGTATTAGTAGCACGATGGCACATAATATCCTTCTCGGATCAAGATTTTTGTGGTATGCTACGCCATAAGTCAATTTGTGATGTGTTACTCTGGTCATATTCTTCTATCACTTCTTTTTATGATATGATAGCCAACTGACTCGTGCATGACGCTTGTCGCGAATTGTTATAAAATAGTTTTAACATGACCTAATAATTTATACTTATAATAGATTACAAAGCATTGTAAAGCATAATACAAAATCTAAGATAAATATTATTTATTTTCAGGTGGGGTTTCTTAATAGGATTGATGGTTGTGAGTACCGTGTGGGCTTCAGAAGACGACGTTCCTGACGCGAACTTTGACGAAGATGAAGAACTGCCTTTAGATGAAGAGGTATTGTAAACCACAACTCATACGGCCTTAAAAATAGACTTGGTACCTATAACGTTATATCTGAGTATAAACCAATTTTACTTAAGTTTACCAATTGATAAGATTGGTTTATTCGGACGTTTAACGTTATTTGCAAGGCTGCCTGACATTCGAAATACTTCCGAATTATCATTAAATTGACAGTGCTGTCAGCGATATAGTCAACATTTTGCTTAATCTTGGATTATTATCAGGTATATCTTTATACCATGTTTATTTGTAAGGCCGATAAGAATTAAAATACATATTAGTTTTATGTGATACAGTGATGAGAGGACCAAGACATTCAGGTCAAATGACAGCCTAGCGAAATACTCTGTATTTCGCTAGGCTAGGCTTTTTTCTTAGAAGAAAAAAGCGATTCACTCGATTGTATGAAACGTGCAGTCATTGATAGATTGACAGATGACGGCTATAATCTTGTAAAAAACGGAGATAGCGAAATCCACTAGGTCATAAGCAACTATTCGTTTTCAAACTTAGCCAGGTTATATTTCGTGGCCAATCGCCATACTGCAATTACGACTATTTCAAACTTATGTCAAATGATTGCACGTTTCATACTAAACTAAATTTCATTTATTACATTATGCAGTCCCGCCTCTTATTACGTAGTATTTACATCCTCTTTGTCAAATGACAGTTCAATTTGAGCTCAACAGCTACAAATTTATCGTTAATAATTTAAATTATAAGCTAAAATAATTTATATTTTCCCACGAGGTGACACACATTCGTAAAATAGTTCGCCGATTTGCAAAACCAGTTCGATTACACGAAGTTATATAATACTGGAAATATTTAATTGAATTGGCTCCTGCCTCTTGAATACCTTTCGATGTGAAAGTTATACTTTCGCTACCTGATTCTTTTTGCTATATAGGTGTTTCATATTAGTTATTTTGCTTTATTCACATTACGGTACAAAGCCAATATGCAAGCACCACTTTCACTCTCGCTATCGAATGGATTAAACCAAGAATATTCATTCTTAGAATAATTTAATAAATATAATAGAATTTTAACTCTTATTCACCAACTTCCGGTATAATTAATAATAACAGTTAATGAAATCGCAAACGAATCACATCGCCAACCTTGCTTTAGCGGTTGCTGGTCGTGATAGTAAGTACCTGTCTAAAGTTACATAAATCATTCCAATTATTGACACTGATGTCACTAATAGGATTGCCAATCGTATACAAAAATAAAGTATTATATTTCAGGTATGTGTTCTTAAAATCTTTAACACCATTAGAATAGGTAAACTAAAATACTCTTTTTACATAAAATGACACATTAAGATTTTTTTATTTTACAGCTCATACCATTAGAAATTTATTTAATTCTCGTCCATTGTCATTGACCAAATAACTTAAGGGTCTCGAATTTGCATGGTGGTGTGAAAGGTGACTTTAACATTAATTCTCAACGCTAATCTAAATGTTTATGGACTACCATGCTAAGCTCACAGACCGCGTTGAAAACACCCGTCGTGCAAATAAATCAATAAATAATTTTGCAAATGTGCTTTTTTACCTGGTTGATAGTGTCCGACCCAAACTTACCGGCTTCCTTATGTTTGACATAAACCCAATTTGATCATATTTACAGGAGTCCCGTAACTTGAGACCGCGAGCATACAATCCGTCATCGTACCCGAACACGTTGCCAAGCGGCTTCCGGCCCACGCCGTCCCTGGCTGAGCTGGCGGGCTACCAGCAGCGACCCCAGCAAGAGCAACAGCAGTTCATCGTGCCCACGCGCCAGGTCTACGTCGAGGAACAGCGGCAGCAAGCGCCCGTCAGACCACCGCATAGGAAGGTAAATGCTTTAAGACATCTGTACGACCTAAGTATAAAACTATGGCTTCATTATCGCGACTCAGCTGAGAAGAAAACATGAAAAAAATTACATTTTTATTAAATAATGTTTTAATTCGTATAGAATAACATAACATAATAAAGTAGTCATTTTAATGTATAATTCACATATCTCAAAACACGGTAACTCTTTCTGTTGTCAGATTTTATTGAAACAAAAATTGCATTTACTACTTATATATACACCTATTCTACTATTAATATACCTTGGCTTTGTGTCTTCTTCTAATCTACCTCGTTACTCTTTCCACTATTTTGGAAATGTGCACTGATAAACAAAATATAGAAAAATAGACACAAAAAAGTTCTAAGAACAGCAGATTTCTATACTGTTTCCTTCTTTAGCTCACCGGATAGTAATCTTTATAATAATATAAACAGATACTATAATATCAGAGCAACTTAAACACAAATTGAGAGAAACTTCATGGCATCTGCAGCGGAACATGAAACGAAAAGTACCAAATATAAATATTATTTTTACTTCTAGCAACAAGAACAGCGGCCAGCGAAACTCCAGCAACAGGAGGAAGAAGAACTAGAAGAAAAGGAAGAACCGGATCGTCTTTCGCAATTACTGCAGGAGTCGAAATTCGAATGCGTGAACAAGAAGACGGGGTACTATGCAGACCAGGACCTCGGCTGTGAGGTCTTCCACTACTGCCAGGACAATGTCAAGCACTCCTGGATATGCCCAGAAGGATTCACTTTCCATCAAGTATGTGCTACAAACATTTATATTTAAGCAATTCATTCCAAATTGTTTTAAAAATTGGGCGGCTTCATTAATGATATACCTACCAACACAAATATTTTTGTTGACGCTTAGTATGAAAAATTTAGGCGAGGAGGGTGACTTTTGCTGTTAAAATTTATAAAACAATGACGTGAAACGTAATTAGTGGTTACATTTTTCGGTTTCGAGACTCCAGGGCACTTACAGATTAAAAATCACTCAAATAAAGTTACAAGAGATATTTAATATTTCACTATTTGACCCTCAGATTAGGTATATCGAAGCGATAATTTTTATGACGAAAGTCTATATTATCACACATATCGATACATAAATAAACTGATAGTAGGTAAGTGATGCGCAGGCAGTGGCGATCAGGTTTCTTGAAAAAAGGATTCTCCCAAAAATCTGATCGGCATTGCAATTGCGTTCGCCACTTTGAGACATAAGATGTTAGGTCTAATTGCCCCAGGAATTTCACTAAAATCGCCACCCTTCAAACCGAAACAGATAGATAAACCATACAGCTTGCCGGTGGAATAAAGGGCCACTGTGTTATCCATTTTGCCAGCATCTTATGCAGCAAATATTTCTCTTGAATTTCAGGACATTCAATTTATGAATAAACTTTAGCAATTACTTTGTTGTGACTCTTAAATAAGGCGACTATCCAATCACGTTGCAGGTTCACCTGATTTGTATGCCACCAACCCAAGAAAATATTTGCCAAAAATCATCTGATTACCATTACGTAAACGAGTACTTGTACAAGCCCATCAACGAAGCGGAGGTCCAGAAGAAGCCCAGCCTCGCTCTCAAGTACTCCGACAGGTACTACCCGGCTGAGGTCTATAGGGATGATCGCTTTGACGAGGAAGAGGTAATTAATTCGTACTTATTATGTTTCGACCAACATAGGTCATTCTTTTTATGGAAATGGAGGACAAACGAGCGTGCGCGTACGCTGGTGTTAAGTGATCACCGCCGCCCACATTCTTTTGCAACACCAGAGAAATCACATTTTATTTTGGTAGAGGAGGAAAATACATTTACGTATTGAAGACCCCGAAACTGGGCCCATATGTCGGATTCGGGTACACCCCCTACCGACTAAAAACCTCCTCTATGCTGTCGGCCCTGAAGGCTTTTACAGCGACATAGGACGTGGGCCGTGGAGGCCGCAAAGACTACGCAACAACAGTCTCAGGGCGTCTCCTAAGGACACTCGAACTTTGGAACTCCGGCTGTGTGCTTGTGAGAAGAAATATCACACTAGCGTGGCCGGCCTTTATATTATTTTACCTTCGCGCACATCTCATGTTATTGCAAGAAATTGCACTAGATGACTCGCAATGATGCGAGTATAATACTATAATCTTCGATTAGATGCTTAGTTAAGATATAATTATTGTTTATTGCTCTTTATAAAAAGCTATACATGGAATAAGATAGCGAAAAACGCGCCCAGAATCTGCACAGAATAACTCATGAAATACATAGAAGTTAAGGCGCGGACTGACTAGGATTGTAAACGCTACAATATTTGTGTTGATCATGTGTGTTTTTCTTTTGTTTATTCAAAATTTACATATTCAATTAAAAATTGTTCGATTTAAGGTACTAATACTCGTACTATTAAATTCTTTAAAAAAAAGAATGTTTTTATAGATTTTTGACTCCAAAGTTTGTTTTTGGGAAGCAACTTAAAAAAAAATTATTGGATATTTCAAATTATATATAAATATTCTATGCGGTTCAAAATTTTCTTTAAGTCCTTCTTTGTGTACTGTATTTTTTGCGTCGGAATATTTTCACTGCGTTATGTTGTAATCGACTCTCTAAGAAACCAATTTGTGGATATTGAGGTATGACCGCGCCTATCTATTTCTTTACAAACGATTTCATAAAATTACGCAGGAAATTGAGAGGATTGCGGATTGTTGGAGGATTCGATGAGGTCAGCGCAGGACTATCGTGGAGGTCCTTAGGGGAGGCCTTTGTCCAGCAGTAGTCGTCATCCGGCTGATGATGAATTAATGAGAACTATACAATGAATTAGTTTATTACAAGTGCTGACCCTGCAAATGTCATTTTGCCTATATTAATTGTCAACGTATGAATAATTTTCATATATAATGAAATGTCATGGACTGAATTATTTGTATTGCGAATTTAAGAAAAATATAGCGTTGTAGTCAAACCAAAACCTGCTATACGTACACTTTTTTGAGATTACAAGATTTTGACCACAGCGCATGGTTCAACAATAGCTAAGCAACTTTTTTTGTGACTATTTTTTAACTTTACTTTTTACACTTTAGCCGATTTTAGTTTGACAATGACGATTACTAGGTTCTGGAGAAGTAATCACCAACATATCATAATATACTAAAATCTTCTTCGCTGCTGCATGTTAAGGTACAGGCATAGGTATTATTATTCCGATCGGTTCAGTAGTTTCCGCAGTATAACTGAAGGAAAAAACCTGCTCTCCATTTATTAGTGTAGAATAAAGATTAATACAGTGACTTGGGACAATGATATTCATGATAATAATATAATTTAAACGTGCTATGTATTTTTAGGAAGAAGAGAAGCAGCTGAGACGTCCTCAGCAACAACAGTTACAAGAGCATCCTCTACAAAGACCTCAGTACCAGCAACAAAATATATTCAGATCTGCTGAAGAGGTGAACATTCCTCTGGTCCAAAGACGTCCACAGCGCCCTTATGATTTCGAGCGTTAATTAACTTTAAGTAGTTAATATTCCATCTTGGTAGTTTTAACCCATTACTTTATAATTCTACCAAATGCTTAACGTTAAAGTTAAATCTCTACTACTCACTGAAACTTAGTTAAGTTTCGATTAAATTACTTATTTATGACACTGTAAAATAAAGTATTCTATCTGATTTATTTAAGTTACAAATTAGTTGTAAGCTAGTCTGCTAGAGCTAAGATAATAAAATTAATCATAAAATTACAGGCGTTTTAATTCATTTATTCATTGAATTATGGTCCAAACATCATTTATTAAAATTACTAAAGCAAAAGAGGCATGTACCTACGGGTATTAAATAGACTAGTCCGAATGGTAGCTGGGAACAGAGGCGCCTTAAGGCGTGGGCGACGTGGGCCATCGTCTACGCGCGCTTTTTGCGGTCCAGGTTGTTTATGTATTATTACTTAAAAACCGTGAAAACACCGAAAATAATTTTTACGTCATGATCGTGATCGATATTATTGGCATAACTATACATGCTTCTATTCAGTCTACTAATGTATAGCTTGTGTATTGTGTTGCTTTCGCGGGGAATCCCCGCTGCGAGCCGGGAAAAGCAGAGGAATAGACTAGAACGAGTCTAGTCTTGTGGATAATGCATATCACTCGGTCCAAAAGCACAGACCACCAACTTCGGCAAACAGAAAATTAGAAATGATTGCATGGCTTCAAGAAAAAGGAATAGAGGCTAATGAAACTATGCTCAAAAATTAATTGTTAAGACTCGTTGGTCTGCACAAACCTAGTACTCCAACGTATGTCTTAGATTATATAAGCCCACGAGAAGGGTCATACCATCATTAGCCGCGTACTACTGCCAGTATAATCCGGGCGAACTTATCTGGGCCCAAGTCAAAGGTTTATTTGCTTGAATTTAGTTAATTTTTATTTCGTTAATACTGTATAATTCATCTTAGTGAAAATAAGTTTTCTATTAAAGTCTCGGAATGGGACCAACAAAATTAAGTCCAATTCAACCCCAAGAAGACACAAGTTTGTGTGTTCACCGCTAAACAGTCTCCCTTTGTCGTATCCCTTCGATTCGAGATCACTCCTCTAACTGCCACAGCCTGTATTGGCATACTTGGCGTCGATATATCGAGCAGCGTTCAGTTCGGCTTCACATGGAGTACTGCTCTCATCTCTGGGCGTACTCGCCCAGAGGTAAGCCTCCCCAGTAACAGCTTCTTCCATTTAACCGCATACAATGAAGAGCGGCTCGAATCATCGAAGATCACGTTATCTCCTCGGCTTGATTCTTTGGCATTGCGTAGAGATGTGGGTTCTCTCTGCATCTTCTACCGCATTTATCACCGGAAGTGCTCTGACGAGCTGTTCGGGTTGATTCGAGCGGCCGAATTCCACGATTCAACACAAACTCGGCTTTCATAAGCGTACAAATTGTACCTAAATGAATAAAGAAATTTCATTCATAATATTACTTATCTTTTGTTAAGTTATGGTCCTTTAATAAATATATAATTATCAGTACATGCTTTTCGCTATTGAGTTTACTTCATTAACATTTCCAATTATCGGTTGAGTATGTGACATCGTGTCATAAGATGTAATTTTGATCATATTAATAATATGATAACACCTATGACTACTGTCAAAACTATTGCTATCTAAAAGGGGCAGCGGAGACTACTTCTATAGTGTCATTTTTCTAAGATTTCGGCTATCTCCGTTTTTTTTACAAGAATATAGCCGTCATCTGTCAATCTATGACTGCACGTTTCATACAATCGAGTGAATCGCTCAGTGTTCTGTGCTAGGCTAGGCTAGGCTGCTTGTTTTCGCGGAATGTGAATCCCTAAACGTGTGTTTACAAAATTTATTTTATTACATAAGTTCTCGTGAGGAGGGAAATAGCACTTGGGCCACTTGGCACTCACTTGTTGGAGTAAAATATCTTGTAAATAAAAATTTATTATCAAACAAGTGATAACATTCTAGCAATCATGTTTACATGACGTGGTATAATAAAGTTGTAAAATTTAGTTAATAATAAAAAAAGAATACGTATGTTACACTAAACAGTTGTGAACTGTGATATTTCTTTGATTTGTAATCGTTGTTATTTGCAATTAATATATTTTTAAAGCTATTGCTAAAGTATCGAATATTGTTCGACGGAAATAGAAGCTTCTTGACAAAATCTTGGACAGTACTTGAAAGGTTTTAAAATCCAGCTGATGAATAGACATAAGTTCGCAATTCCTGTAAACAATAATGTCTTATTGATATTTGCAAGTAATAGTTATAGCCATTTTAGAGGCCATGAACTCATCAGAATATAAGACCTATCATGAATCGTTTATGAGGAACAACCATGGGACAACTGCATTTCATACATTCTTTTGCATCTTTTTCACTGTACAGTGTACACTTGTCTGTTCATTACAAAAGAGAAAAAGCAACTGTCTCCAGTATGGTGTAGATTATCTAGTTATAGTTGTGCCCTTAATACTAGCACATACATTACTATCCCAATACATTTATCTTTTAAATATTGTGGCTTTTACTATAGTAATGTTTAATATTCATAGTAACAGTTTGTACTTCAAAAAAATCAATCTACCAAAAAACTGTGACAATCTTAAGCTTGAATCAATATCGAGCATGCGAGGCCTGACATATTTGATAACTGGGTTGTGTATCCTAGCAGTTGACTTTGAGCACTTTCCACGAAACTTGGCTAAAACAGAACGGTTTGGTTATAGTCTCATGGACACAGGAGTTGGTTTGTTTGTTGTAATGAGTGGTCTGGTACACAAGAATTTAGAGAAATACAATTTTAAGAATGTGCTGAGGAGTAACATTAAATTTATTAGCATCTTATTCATATTAGGATTAGGAAGATATGTGTCTGTTAAGCAATTAGATTATCATGAACATGTGACTGAATATGGTGTTCATTGGAATTTCTTTTTCACTCTTGCAGTGTGTAAGTTATTATCAACAGTACTTTTATTATTATCAAATAAAGTATTGTTCTTAAGCCTTGTCATGCTTCTGTTACATGAACTACTTCTGCATCACAGTTGGCAAGATTGGGTATTCAGTGAGATACCACGTTCTAATCTTGTTGATGCAAATAGAGAAGGGATCTCATCGAACCTTGGATATGTTTCTATGTACTTATTTTCTGTTCACTTAAAAAGAATTATAAATGATAAAAATAGGAACTTAGTGTTATTTAAACTTACAACATTGTCTGCTTCAATTATAATAATGTCATATTTCATCAATTTAATCAAGCCAACATCAAGAACATTAGCAAATGCTGGATATTGTTTATTTATTTTATCTATATTATTAATCATTCTCACTGTATTTTATTCTATTGAAATATGCCTTTGTGATAAGGAGAATATTTTAATATATAAAACACCTTTGGTATTATCAGCCATTAACAACAATGGCCTTATATATTTCTTGATATGCAATCTTTCAACAGGATTTATAAATATTGTTTTCCAAACAATGCTCATATCTCCTATGACTACTATAGTGATATTAAATATTTACATGTTATTTACCATTACAATTACTGTTTACCTAAATCAAATTGGCTGTAAATTATAAACAATTTTTTTATGGAACTATATAATTAATTTAAATATAAAGTTTTGTACATCCATTTTGTTGTTTTTCTGTTCTAATATAATATTTTACACATCTAGATAGAGTGCTTAGTCTTAATTTAACCAAATAAAAACAGACCAGGAATATTAGTTGAGTGTGCATGACAAGCTACGTCTTACACTCGCGATTTGTATGACAATTTGTGTTAATGTGTGTGAATTCATCAAAATATTTCTTAAATCAATTTTTTTGACGTTTTCACAGCTATCATAGTCTATCTAGGCATATTTAAAATGATCTAAGATTTTATACATACAAAAATACATTGAGGAATAAAAGTTTATTAAAATAAGTCATTTGGTAATATCTAAAAATGATTCACTTTGACTCAGTACAAATTTCATACATAACAACAATAAATACCCTGGTTTTGAAATGGACAATATAATTTGGCTCACTACACCTGTGGCAATAGACGTTTGGTGTCCTCAGAGTCAGGAAGGTGGTGGCAAAGCCTTGAAAATAATCTCATAAAACAGATAAACAAAGTGTACCCAAAAACTATAATAGACAACAGTAAATAAACAAATAGACAGGGAAACCTCAATGGTGACCAGAATACAGTATACTTGAGATGATCATTATCTGAAAAGGAAAATTTATATTAATCAAGTATTTCCACACACAAGGCTAGGTTTAAAGATTAAAAAATCCTGTAATAATCTTAATTATACCCATTTTACTAAATGGAGACATTTTTTTGCAATTAATTACAAACAGAAAAAAAGGCTAGCCATAATTCACTTACTAACAATAAAAGAAAAATATATCTAATGAGGATATCCACATTAGATTCCTATTTTGGGCATGAGAAAGATTATTATAAAAGAAGTAATGAGTAATCATATCAACAATGGAAAAGAAAATCAATAAAAAAAATACTTCATAAAAAATAACTATTCAAAGAAATTTGATTATTTTCTTCACAGTTTAGAATAGGGGTTTTAGAAATATTCGATAACTATTCATACCAATCACAGCAGCTCCGAATCCAATCTTAAATGTTCCCATTCTATATGAACATGTTGGTGTGTATATCTCATAAATACTTTCATTATTTTCAAGTGGCAACACCAAAACTGGATCTTTATATTGGAGCAAATGTGTTCTACTTTTAACAAAGTCATGTTGGTGTTGCACATATTTTGATACATGATCATGTGCACAGAAGAATATATCTGGCTGTAAAGCATTAATCACCTGAAATAAAAATAAATTTCAAAACAAGATGATATAGATTATGACCTCATAAAACATGAGAAGATAATATGAAATTGTTCTAGGATTGAATCTGAAAACTGCTCACTCAATTGGTGATAAAATATGTATGTATAAGTACATATTTTTTTTGTTGTATAATAAGCACTGCACACAAATAATACAAGAAAAACATACCAAAGCCTTCATTGATTACTAAAATAAAATTGATAAAAGCCTTTACCACAAATTCTAATATGTCATCAGAAACATTTATTGCAAGAGTAAAGCTAGCATCAAGTTGGAGTATCTAGGGGATACTTTTCTAATCAATGGACAGGAAAGGTAACCAACTTTCAAAAAAGTTATTCTTAGCAGTACTAGAGCAAATCTCAATCATCTAGAAATTCTGGTTGGAGTAGTCTCTACCATCATTGCATGGAAAGGCACCTTAAGTTGCTAAGGCTTAATTTAATGATCTTTGAACTAGAATTAAATTCACAAATGAGTCTATAACAAGATGTAATATTTGTCAGTACCTTTTTAGCATATGCTGTCCTTGTGAGCACAGGAAAGTGTGAAATCGCTATTTTGTAATTTAAATCACCTTCATCTAATGGCTGTGGAATAGAGTGTGTGATAGCATTTACTTTGTAAAAGGAAATATTGTTGTAAGATATTACAGACGGTTGAGAAAACACTTTGTTGAACTCCAGAACTTTATCCGGCTTTACAACTTCATTTTCCCCTCCAATATCATTGTCTCCTGGGATCCAGATTTGCTAAAATGCAAGGATTACATAATTATCATGTATATTCTATTATGTGAGCTACAATCAAACAACTATTATTGCTCATCTCATTTTTCTATCATTCTTACTACAAATGATCATATTAAATTATATAGTTAAATGATTAGTAGCTTCATGATATTGTTAATATGAAGTGTGGATTGTAACAAAATTCCGCTTAAAGCACAAGCAGCCACAATATGTAAGTTTATTATTTTTGATTTAATAATGAAGAATCCGTCCCTGGGCGTCCACAATTAGGGCCTGTAGTACTGGTTGCCCAGGCTGCCCCGCGTATTCTGGAGGGGGCAAATCTGTGCTGACTCGGGGCAAACAGAGCAGGAGGTTCAAACCCTCCTCCACATTTCTGTGGACTTTTGCAACATCAGGGGGCTTCGCTCAAATTTAAATGCCGTCCACTTTCACCTGGAGACGGCGAAGCCGGCCCTGCTCTTTTTAACCGAGACACAGATATCCTCTCTGACTGATTCATCTTACCTTTCATACCCGGGGTATAATTTGGAACACTCCTTTATACCACGGGCTGACGTGTGCGTTTACGTCAGGGAGGATGTCTGTTTCTTGAAGGACAGGACCTATCCATCATCTGGCTGCGTGTAGACTGCGATGACCATCCGCGAATCTACACATGCCTGTATAGGTCCCATAGCGGTAACGCAGAGACTGACCGGCTCCTCGAACACATCCAAATGGCTACAGATTCCGTGTTGGAGCATATCTCCACTGCAGAGATCGTGTTTCTTGGCGATTTTAACGCCCACTACGCCGAATGGCTAGGCTCACGTACCACCGATCATGCAGGGAGATCTGTTCACGACTTCGCCTTAGCATATGGTCTGTCGCAACTGGTTATTGCGCCAACGCGAATCCCAGATGTGCAAGATCATACACCTCCACTGTTGGACCTTCTGTCGACCTAACATCCATTGGGATCGTCGGACCACTGCCTGATCCGGAGCACCGTGCCGATCACGCGCCTAACACGGCCCCGCTTCTTAGGCTGTCGCCGCGTGTGGCACTATAGGTCAGTAGAGTGGGACGAGATACGGTGTTTTTATGCATCCTACTCGTGAAGGTAGTTCTGTTTTTCGCCGGGTGATCCAGATGCCGCTGCTGACGCTGTTGCTGATGTGGTACTGCAAGGTATGGAACTCTTCATTCCATCCTCCCCTGTGCCTATCGGTGGCAGGTCCCAACCACGGTTTGACCGCTCCTGCAAAATGGCCTCTCGCCGAAAGCTGGAGTGCTATCAGGCTTGGGTCAATGCGGTGGTATCTAAGGATGTGAAATTCGGCGAACTTAAAAAATACTTCAATCATGCCTCCAGGTCCTTCAAAAGAGTTATTGCTACGCGAAGTCGAAGCACATTGGCGAGAGACTTGCACGCCTTCCCTCGGGAACTCGTGCGTTCTGGTCGCTCGCCAAGGCTGTCCAATGAAACTTCTGCCAGCCAGCCATTCCACCACTGCACAGGGATGATGACTCGCTGGCCCATGACGCGAAAGAGAAAGCTGATCTCCTGAGCTCCCTCTTCGCGTCCAAACCGACTCTGGATGACCAAGGTGCACCACCACCGCATATTCCGCGGTGCGAGTCACACATGCCGGAGGTAAAAATCCGGCATGGCGCCGTGCTAAAGGCGCTTCTCACCTTGGACATTCACAAATCGAGCGGGCCCGATGGCATTCCCCCGATAGTGCTGCGGACATGTGCTCCGGAACTGGCGCCGGTCCTTACCCGTCTTTTCCAGCTCTCCTACTCATCAGGCGTAGTCCCGAAATTATGGAAGGCGGCTTTAGTGCACCCGATCCCCAAGAAAGGTGTACGCTCGGATCCGTCCAACTACCGCCCCATTGTCATTTCGTCCATTTTGCCCAAAGTAATGGAGTCGATCTTCAACCGCCAGCTCATGGGATACCTAGAGGAGCACCAGCTGATCGACGACTGCCAGTACGGTTTCCGTCAGGGTCGCAGCTGGTGATCTTCTTGCATAAGTCACCCATAAATGGGCGCAAGCGGTTGAGTCGAAGGGAGAGGCGTTGGCGGTGAGTTTTGACATAGCGAACGCCTTCGATCGGGTGTGGCATAAAGCGCTTATAGCGAAACTGCTATCCTATGGGCTTCCCGAGAAGTTGTGCAAATGGTTCGCTTTTTGGCCGATCGGAGCATCAAGGTTGTTAACAACGGTGCATGCTCCGACTTAAAACCCATAAACGCTGGGACACCAGCGTTTATGGGCAAGGCTGCGTGCTATCCCCTACAATGTTTTCATTGCGCCTGCAACTTTATAAGGCCCGAATTCGGCCTCACATGGAGTACTGTGCTGACCTCTGGGCGGGTGCTTCCCAGTACCAGCTTCTTCCATTTGACCGCATACAATGAAGAGCGGTTCGAATCAAACGACGATCAAGCCATCTCCTCTCACCATCCCATGAGCCTCTTGCCCGTTTGCCCCCTCTTATAAAAAAAAAGAAGTTCATTGTAAAGTTCTAGTGCCAGGCTCTTCTGTGCTAACTTAAATATAGCTTGTGGGGTGGGTTGTTCCCTTCCTTGATATTAAATAACATAATACTTACATATTATTATATACATCACATATTATTTATTTGTATATGGATTGATGCATCTACTGTACTCACTAACTTACATTTTCTTTAACTTAGTTGAAACATTTGTATTTTGAGGAATCCAACTGAATATTGATTTAAAGGAGTGTCATTAAGTCAGGCATAATTGCTCATTAAAGGTATTGAAAGTGGTGCCGGTGGTTAATTATAAAAATACAGCTCTGACATTCATATGTGTCATTTTTGGACCAAAATTAATGAATTACTCATTGTATTTCATTTGATCAACATGAGTGTTACACATTTATAGGATTAAAACATTACATATTAACACATTAAATTTTTTGTAATTAACATTACATTTTTATTATACTTTTAGTTATTCTGATGTTTCAAGACCTTTCCAGATTCAATTCAAGAGATCTGGAATGTTCTTGAAACATCTTGTTATTATTACACACATTTCAATCCTTTAAAAGTGTTTTATTTGAATTAGCTAACCATCAATATCTGCATACCAGAGGCCAATGTGCTGCCGGCATTGATTTGTATGAGTAAATCACTTACCACCACTGGGTAACTGGTATCAAATATATTTGATAACCTTTTGACATATCCATGAAACTGTTGTATTGTGGCAACTGAACCTTCATCCATTAAATCTCCCATAAATACAATTATGTCTGGTTTGAATTGCTTCATTACAACTCTATATGTTGATTGCAAATATCTATAATAGAATATAAGGGTATATTTAATAACATACTCAGCATTGGTTTTGATTCTTTCAATTAAGGTATGGACCTCCAGTTTTGCAGCATTCAAGCCCATGTTTCTGATCTGATACTAAGAATAAATTACAAAGTAAAGTATAGAACCAATCTAATCAGACTTACATGGATAAGTGACCAACTTTAAATTAATAAGACTTCTCCATTTTCGAACAATTGTCCATCTAAAGATGATGTGAATATTAAGCTTATGTTCCTTATTTCAGGGGAGCAAGCTTATCAAACTATATGAATGTAGGAAGAATTGAATTGCTTGTAAAAGTCATTTATTTTATCAAAATTAATTCCTTTAGATTTCACTTCTGTATGTATTTATTCAATATCAGAAATGTTACAAATATCCAGCTCACCTGTCACTATCCCAATTAAGAATATCTCCAATTGGAGATGGTACAGCATTGTCACCTTGTATTTGTGGATCAGATATGAACAAAATCTTCGTGCACCGATCATTTTTAATGCTGTTGTCACAGGTTAACTTGTTCCAGAAAAGTGGCTGGGCTATATAAATAAACCACTCACAATATAAAACTAATCCAAGAGTTAAGCCTGTTAAATATTTAAGGACTGTTCTGTAAACAATAGATTAATAAATTTACTGTTATGAGATGCCTTATATCATAATCATATTTCAATATTACCTCTTTCTTAGATACATATTACTTCTGAATTTAAAATATTTTAATATCTTTCGTTTTAACTATGTACATAATACAGCAGAACATTGTTTACTGTTTTGTTTAATGTTTATGTTTTGAGTTGACAACAAATATTTTTTTATATTTATAGCTCGGTTACTAGTGGTGCCTTTTATATTAGAAAAGTTAATTATTTTATCCTAATGGAATCCAGAATTCAAAAATATAAAATATATTTAGGAACAAGAAAACTTAAGTAACTCGATAATGTTATTCTAATTGAACACAAACGGTGCATTAAGCAGCTCTAGTGAGTTCACTCAGCGAACACGAGAAGATGTCTAATTGTTCGGACATCGCGTTGATCACCTCATCAGAGTAATAGAGTTCTGTGTGCGTGTGAGTGGTGCGCGCTGTAGCAGGTCCGTGCGTGCGCGAGGCACCACCATCAGCAGTAGTCGCCAGTCGCAACCGATGTTCTACGTATTCGTCTGGGACATATTACAACTATACTGAGTTCAGGAGCCTAGGACTGTGTATCTTACATAAAATTAACTGTAAGATGAGTTGAGTATACTAATGTTTAAATCATTTGAGTTGTACAGTTCACTCGTCTATCGAACCTAACAAATGATATAATCTAGTGAAATCGACTTCATTCAAATTCCAACGCTTACTTTGTATCGGGGATAAGAGATCATCGTGAAAACTCGGGTATGGGAGGTGAGGTGAGCGCGGGGGTAGAGGGACGTGGCAAGGGTGGCTGGTGGTTCTACTGGTAGCGGCGCCTCATTCGCGCGCTCCACACAGGTAGTTTTCCAATTACAGAGCATAATGAGACTCGGTCCCGAATAATTCTGATGCTTAATTAGAACATGAATTAGATTTCAAATCAGTAAGAGCACCGTACCGTTCGATGTCCCGTACATTTTATATAAAAATTGACTTTATATAAAATTAAAATCTATAGTAGATCTGTATCTGGAAGACCTTAGCAGTGCAGCTAGTGCGGAACCCTTCGTTGACGGTTCATTGTGGTGTGGTGCTAGTCGTCTACCGGACCGTTCGATGGCCCAGTTGTACCAATGTATACATATTTTAAATCCATTGAGATACCCCAGCATAAGTCATTTTATAATAATAAAATAATTACTGTATTATAACATGACTATGAATGTAATAAAGTTATTTTTTTTATTGGATATTTTAAAAGATTGTCATCGACTAAGCATTCGTGCTAAGCACCTACAGCGGACTTTCAATGTGTCTGGCAATATCTAAAAACCATTAAAGCTGTCCGGCTATTGAGGTGACATTTTTTTAATAGTGCCCAAGTAACATTATAGAAAAGTGCTCAACGCCGCTAAAGAAGTTTTCACTTCAATAAAAAAAAATGAGCCTTATACTTTAACAATTTTTACAAGTAGGTAGTTACTGTTTTATAACCTATAGTACCTGTTACCTGCCCAAGTAACCACAACCCAAACTCTAAAGTCTTTCGTCGCTCTTACATGCACAGAATAACTTTCAACTTTTATAAAATAACAAAGGTCAGGCCGTCGTGGGCTCTTGCTCTAAAATTTTATATCGTCTAGATAGAATCGATTGATTTGTAATCCATAAAAAATATAAGATAAGATATTAAAAGTATAAGATAAATCGTACATAATATTATTATGAAATCGGTGTTTTCTATGGGAGTAACATACCTAAAGTTACTTTAGCGCCCGTATGTTGCAGTGTGTAGTTTAAGGTTGTCCTTAAGCAGCATTGGCCTAAAGCGATTGGCCAGACCGGTTGTTTAGCAGCAATTTTTTTCATGATTGTTTGCAGTTACTGATAAAAGATATCTCCTGTGATCGTTTGGCCAGATCTTAGAAAGCTATAATGAATGTCACTGGCACTAGTCCAACATACACTCACTTTTTTGAGTCAATTTTTGTTTGGGCATGATTTGACTGCTTTTTTTTTCCTTTTTTTTATGAAAATACGGGACGAGACAAGCATGACGTTCAGCTGATGGTAATTGACACGCCCTGCCCATTACAATGCAGTGCCGCTCAGAATTCTTGAAAAGTCCAAAAATTCTGAGCGGCACTACAATTGCGCTCGTCACCTTGAGACATAAGATGTTAAGTCTCATTTGCCCAGTAATTTCACTAGGTACGGCGCCCTTCAGACCGAAACACAGTAATGCTTACACATTACTACTTCACCGCAGAAATAGGCGCCGTTGTGGTACCCATAATCTAGCCGGCATCCTGTGCAAAGGAGCCTCCCACTGGTAAAACTGCTTCTCCAGGTTCTCCAGGCAGGTGACACGTAATGTAAATGATCCGATTTAAAATCCCTTCATTGTTATGCCTGTAAAGCAATGTATCAGCAGTCTACGCATGTTGTGGTTTGCTCTCTCAATTTTTCACTATCCACTTCGTTCTCCGGTCGTCTACGGCACTTGTTCTGAAGGTCAAAATTTCCAGAACGAATACGTTGGAACCAAAAACATAATTTTATTTATTTTGTTTATCATTTGAAACTCAACCGAAGAGATAAAGAGAAATTTATTAAAAAGTACTCATAAAATGGAGGTCTAAGTCTACATCAATAATTTTTTGCCCATAAATCTAACGGAGATTTTTCAGGTAATCGAGCATATTGAAAAATGATTTTTAAATATTCTTCTTTTATTGTATTTTGGTTTGAGCTGATGGTCTTGTTACTAATGCTCATGATTCGATCAAGCCATTGCAATGTTGACAAAAGTATATTTCTGTTCAATAAATTGGTGTTTAGAATTCTAAAATAAAACTATTCTCATTTTAAATGTGGTATATAAACCTTCAATAGTTAATAGTCAACCTTCATTAGTTTTAGTTTTATTTATTTAGAGCATTGGTAACAAGACCATCAGCTCAAACTAAAATACAATAAACGAAGAATATTTAAATAATTTTTTTGTAATTTGTACCTTTATCCATCTTTCCTTTTTTTTTAACACAGTCTGAATTAAGTTTTATTATTTCTAAAAAATACGACGAAACAAAAGCTTTTGCAATGTTGACAAAAGTATATTTCTGTTCAATAAATTGGTGTTTTGAATTCTAAAATAAAACTATTCTCATTTTAAATGTGGTATATAAAATTAAATAGTCAACCTTCATTAGTTTTAGTTTTATTTATTTAGAGCATTGGTAACAAGACCATCATCTCAAACTAAGATACAATAAACGAAAAATATTTAAATCATTTTTTTGTAATTTGTACCTTTATCCATCTTTTCTTTTTTTTAACACAGTCTGAATTAAGTTTTATTATTTCTAAGAAATACGACGAAACGAAAGCTTTCAAAAATTTTTCAACAATAAACAATATTACTACCGGTAGTAAATATAATTTGGATCAATGCCAACTAATAGAAAAAACACGTTTATTTTCTGCAACTGAGTTGGAATCTATTTTACGCATCACGCAAAAACAGTACTTTTGAGAGTGCTCGATTGTGCGAAGCGTATCTGTAGTTGGAACACTCAACGTTGAGCATTATGCCGCATAATGCGCTCTAGTGCTGTAATAGGTAAACAGTCTAAATAAATAAAACTCAACGAAATTGATGACAGACATTCAAAACACCCATTAAATTTCATAGATATGTACCTATATAGTTTATGTACCTTAGTACCTACCAACCGACTTTGACAAATAATTTGACATTCGTAGGATACTACCATACTACTGAGTACTGACGTTCTACTGACAGGTCAGCTCAGCTTGCTTCGTGCCTTTTTACTTTTCAGAGTAGATTTTGATTTTTTATTTACTAGGTATTTATTTGTAAATATATGAAAAACGACATGTGTGTATCCCACTTAGTAGAGTATTTAGTGTTTTAGTTGTTAGTTAAGTGCACTTACAGTGTTATATAAACAGTTGATATCGTGTCGGCGATCGGCGCTCCATGCGATTTAACAACACGAAACGTCATTGAATGTTCGGTGTAAGATAATGGATGTGGACACTCCTAACATATTGAAAAGGTGCAGCAGTGCTCCTCTGATTAACGAGGCAGTTTCAACAACAGCCACTTCGCCCACTACTAGTGCTACTCCCAGGTAATGTACTGATACACCTCCTACGTACCTTGTTGTTAAGTTGCTGCACTGATTGACTATTTTTGACAGCTGCTGATGAATTTGCCCGTGGGTGCTATGTGCGTATTTATTCATGAAATAACTTGCTTGCTAATTGGACTACATCGTTTATAGATACACAAACATAAGTTGATGTTAAATCCTCTGTAACCTGTTTATATTTTTGGCTAATTAGTTCATAAAAATCATAAAAATATCATATAAAACACGCCTATAGCTATTTAATTATTTATTTTTATAGGTAGATATATAGTTAATTAACTATTACCTGTAGATACAATAAACTTTTTGTTTTAATGTTGCCATAATAAGATCTATTTTTTGTACATTTAGCATGTTATAAATTTTTTAGTTTGTAAGGTAAATCATAATAATAATTTGCAAGTCATTTGTTAAGTTTTGGTCTGGTTTAAATAGTCTCCTATGGTACCCACTCACATTCAGAGACTTGCAATAAATGTTTTTGGAATCAGACAAGCAAAAAAATCAGTTTGTTAAGTTCCTTTATTAAATTTTTATCTTGCCTCATTTCACTCAAGGATAAATGTGTGATTTAAATATTTTCCTTTTTAATTATAAATGCCAGTATTAAGGTATCCTCATTTCGCTTTGAAAATTAAGTCTTAAAACTTTATACAAATAAAAATTTAAATTTGTACTTAGTTATGCTACATACAGACACAAACCTGGATACTATCAGCAATATGTTCTTTTCTTAGCACCAATTTGGTTAAGTTGCGGAGGCTATTTGTGCTATAATTTTTCGTGATAATTTGCAGCAAATATTTGGTCAAGTGTTTATGGGTTTTAATTCGGAGCATACACAGTCAATGAAATCCTTGGTGCTCCGATCAGCCAAAAAGCTATGAGTGCTTTAAGCCAAACTTGATCAAAGGTTATGCCCAGACTCACTGCTAATGTCTGTGCTTTCGAATCAACCCCTCGTTCCCATTTATGGGTAGGTATTGTACAAAAATATCACAAGGAAAGCGACCTTGACGGAAACTGTACTGGCAATTGTTGCTCAATTGTTGTTCCTCTAGGTATCGTAAAGAGTACTAAATGGGGCAACCACATGAGCTTAAACATTATACAAGATTTGTAGCAACTTTGTAGTAGCACTTTTTATTTGGAAATTAAAATGAAACAACAATTTGCATAAAATATATTTAATGCCTTATCATTTATTAGAAAAACAAACAAAAATACTACTTAACAACTGCCATTTTAACATAAAATTTTGTACAAACAGCTAAATGTCTTTTTAGAAATCAATAGTAATGGACATCTAATAAGAAACAACAGAATAATACAGTAACAACTTATATCATTTTTAAGAATAAGTAATCTGTAATATATTGCTTACATAATACTGTTCAAAGGCGAATAAATATTGTTATAATTATTATTTAACTGCGGAGGCTTTATTGTTAATGACAGCTCTGCAATGACATGGCAGGGGATTGAGTTCCATTCTTCCACAAAAGCTTCAAAGAGTTCTTATTGACTGGAGTTGCGTTTGTTCGAAACTTTCTTTTTAACGATATACCACAGATTTTCAAAAGGGTTTAAACTCCCGTCTATTTGAAGGCAAGTCTAAGACAGAAGTACACTGTTCCCTAATAAGGCATTTGACACTGTTGGGCGTGTGTTCAGGGTCATTACCATGAAAGATCCAAGTTACAGATTAATGGTCGTCAGAGTAGGAAATCATTATGTCCTCTACCTACAATCTTTCGAATAGGTGCAACTCCACATCCGGAAAATTGTCCCCATACTTTGATGTTGTAGCCACCTTAACTATGCTCCTTGTGTATTTATAATTAAAAGCATCTAATAAACCAGAGGTCTAACATAGCCCTATCCGTCTGAATATTTTTTTTTCATCTGAATATAATATAACTATTTTCCATTCTCGTACCGTCCAATTAATATATTTTTCCTTATTAACCCTTTTTTCGGTGTTGTTACCTTCTTCTTTCGTGAAACCTTCCCAAACAATTTGGCTTCTACTAATCTTCGGCGTTTCAGTTTTGAGGAGATGTTTCTAGGGTCATCAGGCGAAAAACTTTCATTTTTAATCTGGTTGGAGACTTTAAATGGGTCTTGTTTAGCAACACGTACGATTAGCGTATCTTCTATGTTCGATGTTTTTCTTTTCAAGAAACGTTTTGCGACTCAATTACACTTATCCTATCTATTTTTAATGTGTGTGTCTATGTGTCTACTTGTCCTTTATAACTTAAAATAGCTTGAACGATCTTGGCGAAAATTTGTATGTGATAGGATTATGTGATTGTCATTCTGAGTTCTGTTTTGCCCCCTGGTATCGTTTGTACGCAGATAACAACCAAAATATATAGTTATTATATATTAGATTTCATATCTCTACGCGCTACTAATATCACGGAGAGTTTTTTTAACCACTTTGTGGAATCAATTACCGGCTAATGTTTTCCCGAACCGATACGACTCAGGGATCTTCAAGAATTGAGGATACTACCACCTTAACGGCTGGAAACGCTAGACGCCAGGTTTCGCAGATGTCCATGGGCGGTTGCCTCACCTCTCCCCATCCCGTGAGCCTCTTAACCGTTGCCCCCTCTAATAAAATATATGCCCCCTACTTATTGTCTATCATAAGAAAGCAATTCAAACATGTTGGAAAATTTGAAATGTGTGTGTAATTAATGCAATGATTTATATGTTATTGATATGATATTATATATACATATTAATATTATTATTTATATTTGAAATTGGATATGATATCACTTATTGAAAGTCTAAAACTACCACTCATTTTAAATAGTATGCCTCAGACCTGAGAAAACAAAAATATGGTGACAATGTAATATCATACAATAAAATTTAATATTTAATAACCTGAGGATGATCTCTCCATTCCTAATATGTGGTATAATTAAGAAAGTCATGTATGTTATAGTAACCTTTACAACACAAACGCTTTTTAACAATTGTGTAGAATTTCGTAATACACTCGCTCCACAAAAGACTAAATTCGATTTTTTTTATGAAAATAAGGGACAAGACGAGCAGGACGTGCAGCTGATGGTAACTGATACGACCTGCCCATCACAATGCAGTGCCCCTCAGGATTCTTTAAAAGCCCCAACAATTCTGAGCGACACTACAATTGCACTCGTTACCTTGAGACATAACATGTTAAGTCTGATTTGCCCAGTAATTTCACCAGCCAATATTTACACATTATTGCTTCATGGCAGAAATAGGCGCCGTTGTGGTTCCACGATCTAGCTGGCATCCTGTGCAAGGGAGTCTCCTACTGGTAGACTAAGCCGAGTAGTAGACATAATAGGTTCACATTTGGTCCTGGTGTTAACATTATAGAGGCATCTGTTAAAAGTTTATTTCTTTAAATTTTGCTCTCAATGATTCTTTAGGACCTGTTATAAATCGCGTGAATAGCCCTCTTCTGCAGCACAAAAATCATAAGTGCATTACCCCATAGCAATATACTATAGAACATAATAGGTCCCGGGTTCGAATCCCGGTAGGTGAAAGCATTTATATGATGAATATGGATGTTTGTTTCCGAGTCATGGATGTTTAAATGTGTGTTTATATGTATGTTTATATGAATTTATGTATGTTTAAGTAAGTATATTGTATTAAATATATTGTTGTCTTGTAATCCATAACACAGGCTATATATGCTTAATTTGGGGCAAGATAATTTGTGTAAAAAGTGTGTCAATATTATTATTATAATGCAAACTATATAAATAACTGAAGTAATAGTATATAGTGAAGTAAAGACTATTGTGAATCAATTATATTATTTAAATGTTTGTAGTTAATGTTATTGTGCTGTTGGTATGTGTTTTGATAACAAAGCTATTTTTGATAATGCATGCTGTAGGTGTGTGTTTATTATATGTGTAATCTTTACATTTATGTGATGCTTTTAAATATATATAATTATTTTAATGTTTGAATAAGACCTTTATAATTGCTCACTGTATTTTCAAGTCAGTGTTTAAGGTTTAGATAAGTTTAGGTGTTTAAGTTATCGGCAACAGGTGGACTGCGATAGGTCGAACCTCGGACCGCCAAATATTGTATCATCATCAGGGTTAGTAACTAGGTACTGGGTAGTAGGTCAGAAACTTCAAGTAGTTTTGTCATTAGTTTATAGTTGACAATTATTGTTTTAAAACAATGGCATATGGACCATTAACATGGGATTTTGAATAGAATTGGTATTTCTACTTTGAAAATAGGTAATTATCTTAGTTTTGATGAATATTCACACACAACAGTAGTATATTTCACTGTTCACGACTTGATGCCCACTTCTGAACGGCTTATGAGCCACTTTTGATGTATCGTATTTTATACTTTTTAATGCTAGTAGGTTTAACACTTAGTTCTTATATTACCCAAGAATGTTAATATTAGTTTTATATGTATTTGCACTTTTTAAACTACTTTTAACGCTTGGTTATTTATAAAGTTAATTTAAATACGCGCACGATGTCAACAGTGTCTTATTGAGCTTTGGAAAAAGCAAAGATTGCTTACCGCAGGTATTTAGTATCTAGTGTAAGGCAAAATTGTGGAGTGGGTGTTCAATAGAAGTTTGGTAATAAAAAAACGCCACTAAATTAACTAAATTGACTTTAACTGTACTGCACTGCCTAATTGCCTATATCATATGCACGCCCCTGATCATCATTATCATTATCAGCCAGGCTGGACAAAGGCCTCTCCCAAAGATTTCCACAACGAGCGGTCCTGTGCTGCCCTCATCCTTCGTATTCCGGCGATATTGACCAGATCGTCGGTCCATCTTATCTTATTAGCCTACAATACTGCGTCTTCCAGTACGTGGTCGCTATTGAAGGTTTCTGCCCCAACGGTTATCTGTCCGTCGAACTATGTGCACCCTTGTGTATACTATATCTTTATTTTTTTATTTAATATTTTAAAGCTAAATATGATAAAGAAAAATATGAAAATTATATAAAAATAGCTCTACCAATTTCGCCACAATGTTTGGATTGACATACATATGTGAAATATTATTCTCAAAGATGAATTTTTTGAAAAACAAATATGGGTTCGAGATTAACGCCCTAGAAGACATACTTAATTCGAATATGTTGTTCTTCTCGAAGAGCAAACCGAACTATAAAAAACTGGCTTAAGACTGTCGGTTCAGTTTCTCACATTAATTTTAGGCCATGTGTTTTATAAATCTGATTTAATTTGAAACCATACAGTAAATATATAGCACTTCATTATTATATTTTATACGTTAAAATTTTCCCACAGTGTCCGGACCCCACCTAAAACTACTTTCTAACCCCTGGCTTAGAAGCTTCATTTACCAGACCTTTAGTACAAGAAGGTATCTATAGTTTTAACTTATATGTATGGGTATAAACATTAAAAGTATTAAATTAAATCAAAATCACTTTATTCATTAATGTCAAGGGAAAGGCCACTTATTAATTTCAAAAGTTAAACGTTTTACTATTTACCACCACTTCGTAAAAGGTTGAGATTTAATGAGAAGAAGTAAAAAGAAACTCTTGCCACTCTATTGTAATTAACGTTCACAGTTTTATCGTTTTACAAATTATTTTTAGTGAAATTCCTGAAAGATGTTTAAGAGTTAAGATTGTAGTATTTCTAAACAGAATTGCAGAAAAAAACGGACACCAAAATATTTTCTGACAACTATGGAAAATGTTAAAGAAAACAGCTTTTCTATGCATGCAACTATTTAGAAATTGTCTACGTATTAAAAAGTACTGGCAGGTAAAATAAAATGTTCCAAATTTGAACATTTCAAAGTTATTTAAAAATATTCTATTGGATTCGAGTGTTTGCCCAAAGTTTTTCGGGGTTGATATTGTGCAGTTTAAAAAGAGTTTTTTGTAATTGTAATGAATTTATGTTGATGTTAAATTGGTTTTTCGTGACAAATTTTATATCGTATGGCAGACAAGATAATTACTTATCGCTGGTAATATAGTGACTCTTCTTCAAGAAGGATGTACTCAATGTTATATGTCGGAACGCTTAGGTGTCGTTCCACTGTTCAGAGGACCTGGACTAGGTTTCAAGAAACCAGTTCTTTGAAAAGAGGACCGGGATATATCGTGAGCTAAGCTTTACGAAATCGGAAGTCTACCTACAATAACATCAAAAACAATCTTGAAGATGTTAGAAATGTGAGTGTTAGCGTATGGACTGTCAGAAGGAGACTTCTAGAAGTCGATATACGCAGTCGAAGACCAGCTAAGGGTCGTCGTTTCAAAAATACGTTTTTAACCTTCCCGCCCTTCATTATACATATATAGTCACATAGACTACTATAACACCACACCACCTAAAGCTCTTAGTTGTTAGCTACTGCACCTAAACAATTTGTTATGTTTTTATAGTGATTACCCTCACTTCTGGGATTAATTACATTAGTAAAACTGAAAACAAAATATTATGAACGAAGCGGGTATCGCAGCCGCGACCTCTCGCGTTCCGTGCGAACGCTCTGTCCAACTGAGC
This sequence comes from Leptidea sinapis, assembly GCF_905404315.1. Lineage (NCBI taxonomy): Eukaryota > Metazoa > Arthropoda > Insecta > Lepidoptera > Pieridae > Leptidea > Leptidea sinapis. The sequence continues at coordinate 1,472,980 of NC_066281.1, read as the reverse complement.
CTACCGTTGGAGTGACTTATCGTTTATGAAATCTTGCATGCTTTGTTCAACTCTCAGGTTGTGGCTTCATCTACAGGATCTACTTTACAGTTGATAACCTGACAGGCCAGAGCGCTCGCATGGAACGCGAAAGGTCGCGGGTTCGAGTCCCGCATCGTTTATAAAATTTTGTTATCAGTTTTATTACTGCAACTAACCAAATTGAAACGGTTCTTATGAAGATCTACCATTGTTTTAATTGTTAACCCAATAAAAAAACTAAATAATATATTAAACTAAAATATCTTCTATTAGAGAAACAAAAGTGTTCAGAGAGATAGAAATAATAATAACCAGAAAATAAACAGCTTCAATAATAAATTAAAAAAAAAAACAAAATACATATATCATATATATATATATATATATATATTTACTTAATATTATAAACTTTTAAAACTCCCATTATAATTCAATCTTTTTAGTCTCTTCTCTTTTTGTACTATACTACTATAACAAAAGTAACTGTGTTGTCTACGGCTGCTGTCAACAGGTCGACTTGGTAGGTACCTACTGAAAATCAGTGTTGGAATTGGGGTGATCCTTATTTCAATTCGAATAATGCTGAGTGGGTTTTTTTCATGACATCCTATTTTTAATTTGTTAAATTTACTATGTATATAATGTGTTGTCATGAATAAATACATACTTTACTTTACTTTATATTAAATTAATAATATATATATCATTGTTCCAGAAGTACATCATTCTTCAGCATGTTTTCCAACAATAGCCTGCCGCGGACTCGGAGCAACAGCATTAGTTGCAGTCCGTTATCAGCTGCTATCAATATACCTGTAAGTCCATATTATAGCAGGGATTAGGACTAGGCCAGGAGGGCGACTTATTTTTAGTGGGATCCTCTTGTATTTTTCTTATGGAAGTGCATGCACTACTCCTTCCATAAATTCAGTTTTAAGGTCTCTTTGTTTCTCGAGGCAGAACTCTACTATTGCTATCAGCCTGGGATAATTTATACGTCTAGATAGTATGTGACAGCTGTGAAGACGTCGAAAAAATAGCGGCGAATTGTTATGTTAACCTCTATTTTCAGCAACGAACGCATACTAAAACAAAGTGCCATACATATCGCGAGTCAAGATGTAGCTTGTCATGCACACTACAGTAATAAAACTGGCCTGTTGGCGCTGCATAACAGCACGAGGCTCTATCTAGACGTGTAAATTATCTGAGCTTATCAGATTTTTCATCTTGTTATAGTAGATAGCATTTACCACATTAAAATTTCTAACAATTCTTTTGAATTTCGTAACACATCATCAATGTAAATAAGGAAGAGGAACGGTCCAAGTATAGACCTTTGTGGTATCCCCATATTGTGGGGGGTACCAGGTAATTGCCTGCCATTTACGTCGACTTTCTGAATTCTATTATTTAAATATCACATTAGTAGATCGAGCGCAGTTTCTTTTACTCCATACTGACGTATCTTCCTGACCAGCGCTGAATGTTGAAAATAGTCAGAAGCCTTAGATAAATCACAGAACATACCAAACGCATTTTGTAATTCCTCCCAGGACTCAAAATCCACATTATCAACACCTGCATCCGTAAATAAACGACAACTAATAAAACCAAACTGTTTCATATGAATTAACTTCTAACTATTAAGGGAAGTTTGGTGTCAGTGACTTCTAAAAATTGATATTTATCACAAAATCTGTCCGTGACATCGTATCTCCTGAAAGTAAGAAGGGATTTTAATGCGTTTTTGGTTGAAGGCAGGTGGACTTATTATATTACTAACAATATACAATTTAAATTATTCTGGAACCATATTTTTTTTACCATTCCATTGTGTCACGTCTTTAACGTATAGTACAATATCACTTTTTTTATTTAAATTAACGAAATTTAAGCTTAGCCACTGAAGCACTGCTGAATGTTTGCAAATGTTTGCGAAAGTTTAAAACTATAACTCAAATAATGCGAGACAATTGCGATATTTGATTGTGTTATCATAATAATATGTATATCACATTCCTATCTCCTATAAAACGCCGTAAATAAAGTAATTTTTGACATATCATTGCGCAATCCGAACACTTAGTGTGATATGTACATTTGAATGCGCTGATTTTTTTGTGGGTCCTTCCCATCACTATGAGCAAGAAGCGTCTAAACCGACACTGAAACGTGAATTCCGCATGGCAAGTGGCAAAAACTGGCATGAATGAAATGCCAGTCAAGTGCGAGTTAGAATCATACATTTATAAGGATTAAGGATCCTTAACGTCGTTCATATTAAATTCTTTGTTGGAAATGAATTATTTTTTTATTATTTGTCGGCTCTACATATTTTTATCCTTTCTGGCACATTATGCGCATTCAGACAACGAACGGACTGTTGAAGACAGCATTACTTTCTTATCTTTATTTATTTATTGACGGTGTGATCACAGAGTGAACATGCCACCCTCATAATTTATTTATTAATTGCACCAACAGAGAATATATACACTAATACATACACAATAGTACAAACAGAAGTACAAGTTGAGTCCTAATTCAATTCAGTTCATATATCTGCAAATTTTAATGCCTATACTAATGTTATCTAAAGATTCAGCTTAAGATATTAACATTATTATAAGCGGTGTAGACTTTAAAAAACAAGCTTACGTTTCTTTCGAAAAAACCGTTGTTGATACTATAGATTATGTAATGTTGAAAACCGCCGATGAGTCCTTTCCTCTAGACCTGCTTTGAGAGATGCTAAATAAATTAAGTCATTCTAGTGTTAAGTCTGTTTCTAAATCATTAGGATACATTTTTTCTAAAAACCTGGCTTTTTCCGTCAGAACTGTTGGTAAGAACTGTTTGTAATAAAATTTTGGGAAGAAATGAAAGTTTCTCGTTAAATCTGTGATAAGCCTCTTGCCGTTATTCTAACTCGGATATGAGTCTATCTATGACAACGAGAAACGTGTTAGATCTGAAGTAACCACTCGCAGCTATTCCAATATCTTCATCAGGGGTTTCTTCAAATATTTTTTTTTCTTTATGGTTGTCTTTTTTTCACCTCTCTTGTATATTATTTCGATAAGCTTAACTCGATCGCCTTTTCTTCGAAGTACTTGAAATTCTCACGTTCAACTATGAAAAAATTACGGAGTGATTCGTAAAGATCAACAACGGAAGTTAAATCTATTTTAGAAGTCTGAATTTGGACATTCAGTTTATTTATTCTCTCCAAAAAACATCCCATATAATAACCATTACCGCCGTTTCCAGTTTTTCTATTTTCTAATCAGCAAATTGTTTAACTTCATATTTTGTGAAAGGAATTTTTTCGCAAGTTTTCAAAAATTTTCGAAGTCGCAATCGTTCTAATATCAGTTATTCAATTAATTTAAACCAATAAGCTTTTGGTTTGATTTGGTTCAAAGTTGCTTCAGCAGTCATGATAAGACCTCCTCCTTTTTTGAAGTCGGTTAAAAATTGCTAAATTTCGAATCACTATTGTGTTATTCTAATAATTCATGATCATTATTGTATAATTAATAAAGCGTTTAGCAATTGTTTACGCAGAGATATTGAAATATTTATTATTTAGCACTGTTTATAGGACTATATTTCGATTTTTGTTAAATATTTTAATCTCTCTCCAATTTTGGAAATTCGTATTTTGAGTGTGTATAATAATTTCTTTTTTCAAGTTGTAAATCGAAATAAAAAATTTGCCGCCTTAGGCTTCACCCTACTCGGCCTGCTGGTAAATCCGCCACTAGTGTTAACGCTCCTCTCCACAAATCGGAACGTGTGTGCGCTCCCAACGCACACGCATATCGCCGCGACGCTTGAGACACAAGCACATAGCCAGGATCCAGAGGGGAAAATGTGCGAGGTGGCTCGCCTGATCGCTCTCTCGGCCACGACGTGTGGGCAACATTAGTCATCTCAATACAATACATTATCAGATCCATTAAATACATAAAGTTCGAATTAAATTTACAATTGCACGTAAAAATTGTTTTATTGAAGAAAATCTACATAACTAGTAATAATGTGGTGTAATATAGTTGACACAAGGCGCGTGCGGTCGGCGGCTAACGCCCCGCGTGAATCAGCTGCGCGCAGAGGAATGCGCCGACGTGAGCAACACGCGGGAGGTAGCGCATGAGAGGGAGGTGCATACCGCCATGCAGATGGGGCAGTCGTACGAGGACCTCACCATCGTGGCGGGCCTGGCGCACTCACCCACCAGGCTGCCCAGGTGAGCGACCCCACCAAATATTAACCCACAAAACGTTATGACCAGGACGAGATTGTCTGCCGCCAAGTAGTTTTGCCGTTTTTTTGTATAAAGGGGGGCAAACGGGCGAGAGACTCACGGGATAGAGAGTGGTGAGGCAACCGTGCATGGACATCCGAAACAACAGGTGTCAAGAGATGCGTTGCCGGCCTTCAAGGTGGGAGTATCTCTTTTCTTGAAAGTCCCTAAGTCGTACCGATTCGGGAAAATAGCAGCCCATAATTGATTCCACAAAACGCGCGTTTTGCAAGAAATTTCTTGCCTCGCACAGCCACTTTGTGGAATGCCAGACGTCAACGTGACGCTGGTGGTGTTTTGCATTTTGATGTATTGTTCGGTTTTGCTTGGAGTCAGTCTCTAAACAAAACCGAACCGAGACTTTACATATTTTAATTTATATATTATTATTTATTTACCGTAATCAGTTGCTGTTGACTGCAAAGCTATCACTTTTATAGCATCAAAAAGATGATATTTTTGAAAACGTTTTAGTTTTAATAATAAACAAGCTAAATGAGGACACGTGCCACTGCATTGTTGACAAAAATCAAAATCATAATAGTTGGGAAAAATTAAGTTTTAGTAGGTGATTTTTAATGCAATTGATCATATTTCCTATTCTTCATTCTAAATTTAGGACATAAATTTTACAGTTAGGATGTTAGCAGATTTTGTACGTAAGCTTAACATTGTAGCAATTACACATTGTTCAAGTGTAAATTTGTGGGCAGGTTCTCAACAGTGGTATCACCATCTCCTCCGCGTAAGTTCACCACCCGCCGCAGTCTCTCGCCCAACCCGCTGCGAGCGTCCAGCTTCAGCCCCGTCAGCCGCCCCAACGTACTGGTGGGGAAGCGACGCTGTGAAGACCTTGAGAACTCTATGTCGAAACGTATGTGCACTGGCAGACTAACACCTTCCACCCCCGGTACCCCAGACTCGGATTCCCTGGAGTGCACCTTCAGGCCGGTCTCACCGAGCAGTCAGCCGATGAACCATGATCAAGACAACCATAAACCTTCCAGCCCCAGCTAATATTACCGTCCGAGGTGACGGAATAGACAGTCAAAATTTTTGGAATGGTTTAGTCTTATTATTGGAGACTCCAGTTCAAAGCCATTCAGCCCGATAGGCTTGTTGGTACACCATGTAGATGTGGGTCGCTGGTTCGATTTCCACTAAGTTATAAGAGCATTAGATGAGTCCAACACTATCAGGATATACCTATATGTTTAGATTTGACCGGGTTATGAACTACCGTTGCATTGTATGTGGAACAGCTTAGGAACTTGAAGCCTTATTGGAACTTGGTCCTAGTCTGAACACAAATAGATAAGTGCAAATTTAGTTAAAACAAATCACGCAATGGATGCGACGTTCTAGGTAATAAATGACACGTATAAAATAGTTTATTCTCTGATTCATCCAGACTTTAGATGAATCAGTTAATTTTCATTTTTTTAATAATCTTTCCGAGCGTTTTACTTAAATATAATATACAAAACAAAGTTGTTCGTCAACGCATCAAAAAGTTGTTCGTTGTACGTAAAATACAAGCAGATAATGAAACGAATATACGATGCGATAGAACCAATGTTTGAAATTTAATGATGTACACACAAATTGCTGAAACTGCAATTTTTATAAGAAGTCAATAGTGTATTATTGTAATGTATTGCCATTGAAATAGTTTTTATGTCTAGTTCTAACCACGTGACCATTTATTGCCTGTACGTGGACTTCCTTCAGTCATATACTTCGTACATCAGCGACAACAATGGACGTTCTACACAATGCTTGAGATATAGGGATGATGGCACAATACAAGTATTAGAACAGTAGCGTAACTCAGCGCTGTACTTGAAATTTATACCTACGTCTGGCCGGAACGCTAGGGTTGGTACATACAAAAAGATTGACGACGGAGACGGCGCGGCGAACCTAATTTAACTCGGACAGCGACCAGTCTCGGCGGTACACGGCGTGGCACTCAATAATTTTGTCTTCCCAAGATTGTGTAAATCGTGTGTATGTGTGCGTGCGTCGATTCGGGTGCTTTAGTAAGAAGATAAAGTACTGTTCTATTACTGTATTGTGACGAAAGCGTGGCATGATCATGCATTCGTTATTTGCTCAATAGTTTAGCGGTGGTAGCCTTATTGGTGTCATCCACATAATAATCTGGGTGACGTCACACAAATTCAAAAACTAATTTCCAGTTTCAAATGAAAAGGTGTGACAAGAAAAATAATGCTCGATACAACGCCTAAACCGTGCAGCGTTTTGTCTCTCTTTTATAGTGCCAGATATTTATTTTTACTTAAAATGCGAGGGATAATATTGTTACTGTTTATTATTTTAAAGCTGACATGCGGTTTACTCATTAATTGAACAGCAAGCCAATGAAGTTCTCATTAATCTCATCTCACTAAGCATTCTCCTTTCAAACTTTCTCCAGTGCAAATGATGAACAAACACCAGAAACTGACATACCATTTAGTCTTTTGATACTCCAGCATAAATTGACCCATGCTTCCAATGAATCATCTTATCCCCTTTTTTACTTTTGCTGGCAAATTTTAAAATACAAATGTTTACAGTCTCGAAGTTAAAGTTACATCGGCTTCACTAACGATTAATCGGTGTTGCGGCCTTCGTTCATCGTAGTTCATCAATTTGTCATCAGGGTGATTCTATCGCGGTCCCGTCTTGTCTATCACTGAGAATTTGCGCTCTTAGTGCGCGGTAGACAAACGGAAAGCGCGGTGTTCACCGGCGGCGAAGATTTAAATAAAGTTCACAATGTCTTAAGAAAGTCCTAATAACTTAATAACATCGCATTTGATTAAACACATTGTTCAAGTCACCCCTGTTGGTACCTTCGGTACAACAAGCGTTTCACGGACCAATCCAGTCCATGTCGATCCTCCTCCGTGAATCGTCGAATTATAAGTCGTGGACAGCACTCACGCTGTTTAGGTTGCCGTAAAACGTCGTCTTCCGCAGATATCATTAGGCAAATTATACATTGCAACCAGTTATTAACAGTGGCGACGGTTTGGGGGTTTCTTCATAAAATGTCAATCGAAGTCATATTAACTTGGTTGCTGATTAATGCTTTGCCTCATAAGTCATAAGACTGTAGTAATAATTATTGAGCAAATCGTTTCTCTCGTCGAATTCATTGTATCACACGGTATGAACTTTTAAATAGCAGCCATTTTATTAAAAAGTTTAAATTTGAATTCAGTGAAGTTTTAAATTTTTGTCCCTCGTATATAAATGCGTAAATATCTAGGTACCTACTACTTGAGGTAATTATGGGGTTGGTATTGGTGGGTAAATAACGTAATTGTGTTGTTGTCGTTGATTAAATCTTACCCGGTAATATTTATTATAAACAGAGATATTCCCTCTGTACCAAATGAGGAAACCAGAGAGAAAAATAGATTTTTTCTGCGGTTTTTAGTACGGTGTAAGTGAGTAGCCCGCGGCTTAAGTTCCTAATTACGAACACGAAACGACTTAGTCTAGGAATAAGCGAGTGCCCTTTTATAGCCAAAGCATCAACTTTATAGTAATATAATATTAAGGTCCGTTCTCCCGTTGAACGCGGTGATGTGTATAGATTAATATTTAAGGGAATATAGCCATTATTATAATTAGTTTACGGAGCAGTTATGCTCGCGTCATCCCGCCTTAGAATTCAAGATCCATGTTTCTTGATGCATTCATTTTATATCATTACTAGGAAATTATTTAATGAACGGCCCTGACAGACCGGCGAATAAACATGCGCGTTGTGTCGAGTTCGCGTCTATTGTTATTGTGCGAAATGCTGCTGTATGGATTGATTATATTATTATTTTTAGTAATTAATTGCGAATAGCATTAATAGCTACATTTATTACATTAGTATTGATAGATAACTTTGAACTTAATAAAATCATCGATTTGACTGTGCTAGTTACCAAGATTTGCGTATAAATATAATTGATAGAACAACTAGGCTAGTCAAGAAGATAAAAAACGTGTTAATTTTTAATAAATCTCCCAAAAATATAAGCGATGGCTTATTCGATTCGGAACGTGCCTAGAAAAATGTATCGAATGTATATACACATAAAAAATTGTGTTAATTTTTTTATGTTTAACAATTATTTGATTATAATAAGTTATTAAAATATTTATATACATTTTATTAATTCTACTTCAAAATAACTTAAATATTAATAGTATTTGAGTTACTTTCGATAGATTTTTCTAGACATTCCGAAACAAATGAGATGGCTCATATTTTAAAGAGCTTTATCAATAACGTTTTTGAACTTGTTGACAAGCCTAACCAGGAACGACGCGAATCAAACGTTGCGCTATCATTCGCCTGTCTGAATAGGGCCTTTGAGTAGCATAAGCGCGTTTTAAACACATTTATTGTACACATATGTAATTAAATTATTTTAAGCATGTATAAATGTGTTAATTGTGTAATCAATTATTGTTATGTTTAAGCGGGCTCGTTTGTAATAATTGTTTTCGTTGTGTTCATTATTCACTGAATAAGTATTGTTTTGATTATACCATATTGGTAGATTTCATTGGATGTTGTTATGCAACAGTGAGTTGTCACAGATTTTATGATAATTTTATGTTTTATTGTTCGTTTTGGAGTTATTAAGGTTTATATTTATGGTTTGCAGATTCTTTCATAATTACTATGAGAATGAACTTTGTTCTAGTAAAGTACGTGGTGAAGTAGAGAAAATGATCGTCGTTCGATTCGTCTTCATGTCGAATTCGACGACGAGTGTGTTATATGTTAAAATTCAATGAAAAGCGTCATAATAAATTAAATTGCAAAATTGAATGTTTTTAATAAGTCAGTTTAGTTTTGTTGGTGGTGGAAGTCTAAATAGATGCCAGTGGTTTCCAGTAGCTCTATTGAGGCGCGTATTGTACATTCTCCGCGCCTCTGGGCCCTGCGGACGAAGTGACCGACATATTTGCGACGCTTGCTGTCTTCGGCAGTCGATTATATAATATACCTACTAATTATTTCGATATATATTTCAGGCCAGATTTCGATTAATGGAGATTTTGGGGGGAAGATTTTACATTATTGGAGGTTTTTGAGTTAGCTAGGTTCCACATTAAGAGGTGCTACTGCATTATTATACAGTATGTAAATGTTTTTCTTGCAAATATACCAAAATTTTATTTTTTTTAGTTTATAAAGGCTAATATTGCACGAATAACGTTTTACTTCCTAATAATAATTTAAACTATTCTTAACTCGGCTCTGATAAGCATTTTTTTAAGACAAACACTTGTAGAATACTTTTAATCTTGGCTTAATAGCAACATCCAATGGAGAATATATAAATAATTTGTAATGTTATTTCAGTTATAATAAGTGATGCCAATATTGGTGTTATTACGTAGTGAAGCATTTTATCCACTGTGTAACATACCTTATATTGTAAAGTATGTATCCGTTGTGTTATAGTTATTTATGCAACTGTTGTGTAATTAAAATTGTGGTATTAAAACACGAATGTGGTATCCAATAATGGTATCACATGAGTGTTTTAATACCTAATTATCAACAGTTGCATACAAGACTTTATCTACACCCAGAATATGAATCCTCTAAAAGATTCGGAAACGAACATTAAAACACCAGTCCTAGTAGTAACCTAATATCACCCATTACTGATTATATACAAATAAAGTAAGTATTAATGAAATAATTATTTATTTTAGTAGTAATTTACATTTTGTATAGTGCTATAATTAAAATTCACTCGAATATAATGTTCTATTGCAGAATTTAAAATGAAACGCTCATTTTTTGTGAACAAAAAAAATAAAAATATTGAAGAAAAATGGCGGCGATTCGAATAACCTACTTTTTTTTTACGGTGCGCGACGTTCTGGGAGTGTGGAGCGCGCGTAAACGAAAATGTTCTTTTTTTGAAATTCATACAGATACCACGCATCAAGTAATCAGTATGTGGCTGTTTGTTGAAACTCTTTGAAGGGATAAAAAAAATCATAGGAGTGTTGTTATGAAATTCAGTACAACATTACAACACTCTTTTGGATGATGTAATGTTTATTAGAACATGTTTTAATGTTGGCAATAAGCTAACTGTTTCAGAATCTTTAATAGAGGATTTAAAGCATGGGTGTAGATAAAATATCTTACATTACAGACACTTATATTGTAATGAAGATATCCCCTGAGTTCCACAAACTAACATTGTTAAGAATGTATTCGTTAATTTACATTGTACAGTAGGTATGTATTGAATTACCTCAAGAGGGCGGCCTGAATGAGCTCATTTTTCATTCACATGTATGATTGATGGAGGATTCTAGAATTAACAAACCTTTAAGATGTATTTCTCAAAATACAGTTGCTCATTTAATTAGCTTCTTCTTAGCTACGCGTAATATTATGCGAGATATCTGTTTTAATGGTCTTGAGATTCTTGTCTGCCAACTATCTGAATCAATCAGCACTCCTTATTCTGTGTGTTATTTTTAGCTTACATTTTTCTTTTAATATTCCACCCGATTTAAACAATAACCACCAATAATGGACTATATCGGAGGCCTACAATGTGTGTTCCATTCTTTCTTAACTTATAAGTATTTTTTTTATTGAACACCATTCAAATTGTTAATGTAACTAAATATATTTTAAACTAGCTGTGCCTGCTACTTTGTCTGGACTTAAATTTTTCTCAGCATGTTAATAGAAGATAAGGAACAAATAATGAACTGTGTACGTGAATAACCGATATTTATTGACGTACAATAAGCAACTAGACTCGCCTATTAAAAGGTGGCCTAAAAATGTCCGAGCGGCGTTGTATATACGTATACATTAACTTCGGATAACATTCATTCAAATTAACACCTTATTTTGTGGCAGTAATGTTCAAAGTCTATTGTATACGCTTATTAGAACGCTCGGACGCGAACACGAGGCAAGAACATTTCGTTTTAGCAATTGAAATGTATGTATTTAGCAAAATAATTAAAAATGTCAAGTTGGTTACATAATTTTGTTAATTTAAATAGTTACTTAACTTAAATACGACACTTAATACTTATAACTGGATCATTCCATCGTCAGGTGTTACATTTGAACTCTATGAAATATGATTTATTCTTATTTCTAAATCTTATCGTGCAATATTTTCTTTTTATTGACAATTTTCGATGTACCTACGCTTAACATACATAGTCCGTTTATATGGTTTTCGGTCATCGTAGACCTCAGCCACGTTTTGACACGTCGCAGGATGGAAAAGAACCTTTCTATATTACTTGTTGTTCACGGTTCCAACGAAATAAGTGTGGCTTTTTAGTTGCCGAAAAAAGTATTCGACACCTTTAATACATTGGTATAGTCAAATTTTCTAGACTTTCTCTTTCCATACCTTTATTCTTCCACAGCTTTTACCAAACCATAATTCCGCTCCATGCTCTAAAAGAGAAAGAAATCTTGCGATTTTTGAAATCAATAATTGTCATATTTAACATCTAACTGGGATGTATTGACAGTACACGAAGAGCTGGTAAATTTTGATTAGAAAAACACTGTTGGAGTCCAGATATTTGGGAATCTAAAGAATAATGACTGATCGTTTTAATTTTTTTTATGATCATAAGGGACGAGACGTTCAGCTGATGGTAATTGACAATGCAGTGCTGCTCAGGATTCTTGAAAGACCCAAAAATTCTGAGCGGCACTACAACTGCGCTCGTCACCTTCAGACATAAGTTGTTAAGTCTCATTTGCCCAGTAATTTCACTAGCTACGGCGCCCTTTAGACCGAAACACAATAATGCTTACACATTACTGCTTCACGGTACCCATAATCTAGCCGGCATCCTGTGCAAAGGAGCCTCATCTGGATTATTGGAAATATCTAAAATATTCTGTCTACGATGATCTTTTATAAGAGTAATAATCCTCTTGATATGATTCACGTATGTGGTCAATAGCCTTCGATTGTAAAATATTGGCAACATGTTCCAATATACATTAGTGCAACGCATATAATAAATACTGATTTAGGAGCAGCACAATGAAACTGATAAGTTTTTCTTGCAACAGCATTCCCTTCTGTAGATATCTTTGTAAGTACTAACATTCAGAATTTCTTTAAAACGTTTGATAAAAAAGGCAATTTTACTTTTGAGACCAGCTGTCTCACATAAAGCAAGAATGTTGGGCACTTATTTCCTTCTTAAAGAAGATTCGCGGAAGAAATTAGTTTTATCTGATCAAGTAGTCAACATTTAAACTATGAATAATATTGTGAATTAAGTAAATAATTCTAGATATTCAGGATAGGAATGTTCTTGATCATATATTATAACTAACTTGACAATTTATTTTTTGACTCAAAACGGGACATTGATGATTCAGGTCATTAAAAATATAAACCGTTTAATTTTTTTTATTCACAAAAAAGTAAGTGTTTATACAGTTAGTTAGCTTAGTTATATTTATATTTATCAGAAGAACAAATTTGCTTTAGTATAGCTGGTGACGATTTCAAATAAGTATGAAATTCTTCGCAAGTTTTTTTAATATTCACTTTAGTTAATATCAACATCGCCTTTAGAACTGAAATTTGTAACTGGGTTTTCTCAGATGTCCACAATTTGTTCATCATAGAAAATACTCTTTCTACTGGTGCATTTGTAGCAGGTAAACATAAAATATATTCAATTAATATAGAAAAGTTTTCATGCTGTAGATAATTAGCGTGAAAGTGTTTGAATACTTCCACCCAACGAGTTTCCGCGGAAACATTTACATTGTTCCATTCGGATACTTTTTGCAAAGTAATATATTTAGAAATCAATGAAAATTCATCAAAAACCTCTGTATCCTTATTGCAGTCAATATATTCCTTTTCAATTAATATGTCGAGACATTTTTGAACGACTTCCCATTCAGGGACCTTTTTTAAAACTGCTCAATAAAATATCTCCATTTCTTTGGTAAGAAAGCAAGTCCACTGCTCCAAATATTCACAGCTTGTTTTATAAAATTCTGTAGCTGTCCTTTTCACAAACTCTTCATCTATATCAGTACCATTTTTTTTCAATTTCACCATGAATTGACGGACCGTAAATGGAATAAATTGATTGGTCTGTTTCTGAGTCAAATTGTCTTTTAGTTGATTGACTTCTTTTGCCGCTTCAATTGCCGATACAGTCTGACCTTCAAGTTTCAATACAGCTTGATGAAAACTTGCTGACTGAGCATGTAAAAAATAAAGCCACAATTCGGCTGTGGGATCTTCAAAAAAGTTTTTTAGCATCAGGGGACATTTTTCAATACTTAAAAAGTAGTTTTTTAATGGCTGATTCATTTTTAAAACCCTTTCCAAGACAGGGATAAGAGCAAGCCACCTGGTTTTGCTATAGCCGAGCATTTGTTGATATTCCACTCCAGTTTCGGTGCAAAACTCCTTTAGAGCTTCAACTCGAATCGTGTAAATATAAAAAAATTAATATATTTTCACAATAATACTTTCATAATCTAAAGGTAGCCCGTCTGCAGCAGATTTTATTGCATTGTGAATTACATGGGCGCCACATCTATGCCAATTAATGGCTTTTTTAAAAATGATTGCAATTTCGTTAACACATTGTTAGTTCCTCGTCTAGCCGGGCCGCCAAAATTGACATTGGCATTGTCCCCACAAAATGCCACAACTTTTGCTGTCATATTATTATCGGTCAACACTTGGTTTAAATAATTGACAATGATATCAGAAGTCTCACCTGGTTGGTCTTGGAGATCTAAAATTTTGACTTGCACACCTACGTAAGGTTGAAAAAATCGCACTACAATTGGGTATATTTTCTTGTTACCGTGGTTTGAAGCGTCGTTTAGTATTGCAATATAGTTGGACTTATCAAGATCATTTTTTAATTCTATCATCGCTGCAGGCGCCATAACATTTACAATAATAGCTTCTGATTTCGTACGCGCGCATGTCTCGTGTCTCATGTAGACTACAACTATTAACAGTAACAACAAACTAATAACAACAAATAACGAGAAGTCGTAGATATGCGAGAATAAAATCTGCCAAACACATGTCAACAAAGTGCGCGCGAATCGCGCGATGACGTCTTGGCCAATCACGTCTTCTTAGGTCGCGTTGACGCGCGGTCTCGCTCTCTCACACCGCTCGCTCGCGTCCGGCAAGTGCGGCGGCCGTCCGCTGGCTCGACTAATTACTCAAGTTTTCGCGCGATTTCCGAAAAGGGGACTATTTTGCGTCCCAGAGTTCATTACGGGGACACCGGGACTCGTAATTATAAAAAGGGACAGTCCCGTTCAAAACGGGACACCTGGTCACGTTAATTATAACGTTTCTTATAGTGACTCGACATAAAATATGCATATCATAGAAATGAAAATAGATTACATCCATACATACAAACTTAACATACACATGGAATGATAAAACAAATTACTATAGCCAACGTAATGCAATAAACATAATATCTTAGATCATTTATGCGTCTAGATAGACTATGACAGCTGTGAAAACATAGAAACGATTATGATTAGAACTACCCTCTATTTAGAGCAACTCTCTCACTCTAACATAGAGTGCCATACAAATCGCGAGTGTAAGTCAATTGTCACGCACACTACACTAATATTTCTGGCCTGTTTTTATCGGTTGTCTAACAGCAAGAGACTATCTTGACAAATTAATTATCTAAGCATAATATATAACCTAAATTCTATGTTTTACGTAATCTCATATTCTTACCACACACAAAGTAATTCTAATTTTTTGATTTTCCACGATGTTGGGAGTTTATTTCTCATAATTATTACGATCTGTAGCGGGCACAGCATTTTTTTTTTTATTAAGCCTAGGCTGGGTGTTATTCCGAAGTTTTTAATATTTCCTGAAGATGAGCTATATTTAATTTAAGTGCACTAAGTAGCGGGCACAATACAGTCATCAAATATTATTATTTTATACAGTAGCCCATTATGGCTTTATCTAGCTATACTGCAATTTTTTTATGATCGTGTAAGTCGTTTGTGTGTACAAAAACAAAAAGACAAAAATTTTAATAATCGTAGAATGGTGTTATGTGGTATCAAAGCACAAAATTTCACAAAAAAATTCAAATTCAGATTCATGTATTATATTTATATACTTAGTAGATTAGGTATATGCAACTTCCACAGTCTGTGTATAAATCCTATGATAATTTGTTTTAAAAATGGAATTATAACAATAATTCTTTATCTGTGTATAGTTTGAAAATAATATTGTAATTTTTTAAATTTTATAATAAATTCTGGGTTGCTATTAAGTTATAATATTTAAAGTGTAAATTTTTAACTTAGTTGGCTTATATTTTGTAATATGTGTGAATTAATTTGTATATTTCTAGAGTTCTCCATGTTGATATCAAAACTTAACCTAACATGTATCTATATTGTATATTACTTAGATATGTTTTGTAATTTTTGTAAGCTTGTCGAAGCTACGACGAAATACCATCTCATTTTCAAGTGATTAAATCACAATGCATATAAAGTTTTTATTTTTGTTACATCCCATAATAAATAACCTATACAACTGTTTGAGAAACTATAGGGAACCTGTTGTAACTAAGACAGTTTTAAGATTTTTATTTTTATTTGACGAACTGTACTCAAACGATTTTTGCTTATTTTGAAAGGTCAATTATTTGTGTATTCACCACCAAAATGTATATTTCATACTTACAAGTGTTTTAATTAAACTAAATCGATAAAAGGGATTTATGGTCAAGGTACACATACCCTATGTACCTATGAATTGGGGGTAATTTATGGAAAATATAAGTATTCTGAACATAAACCGTTTTATTCGTTTAAATAACATATTTAACAAAAAAAAACTCATAAATTCTGAAAAAATCAGAATGTTATTCAGTTTCTTTTTTTATAATGAGACAAAGCTTTTATATTTTATTAGGAATATTAAACATTACGTGAATGTGAAATAATTAAAAAAAATGTACCTTGTCTACTGACCATGGTACAAGACTACTCCAATTTCGTACACATAGTGCCAAGGTACAACAGGTTCCACTTCTGACTTTATTGAAGTACTTAATATTTCTTTTAGCGCGTTAGGGAAAAATTATCAGAGTGAATTATTACGATGCGCGCGCACACTGTCACGCAAATTCGACACCCTGACGTTAGCGGGTCAGATAGACCATTTGTATCTACTTCAGCTACCAAGCCTCTTGTAACTCATATGTCTACTGAACGACAACCAATGGACGCGAATTAAATAAATTTCAATATATAATTAGATCGATCTTAGATACTACAAATTGCCCGAATTCTTTTCTGCAGCGTAAAAATAGAATCAATATCAGCAGCATTAACCCATAATAATATACCATGTAACATAATGCTGTGAAAGTAACTAAAATAAACCAATCTTGCAGTTCTATCAGTCTGTTAGGGAACGAACCTTTTTTACATAAGATACATAATAGTTTTAAGGGTAAATGTATACACTTTTTAATAAAGTTCTAGTCGCTGTTCAGGCATTATCTATAAACTTATTTTTAACTCTTAAGACGGAAGATATGAAGGCGATATTGAAAGGAGAGTGACTGCGGGAAACTGTGTGAATGGAGCGCTGCATGCCTTTATAAACGGCCAGACTGTCCCAATAGAAGCGCGAATGGCTGTAAATAATGGAGTGCTTGTCGCCACGTTAATGTATGGGAGTGAGAGTTGGGTATGGCAGAAGAAGCATAAAAGCAGAATTAACGGAGTTGAGATGCGATCATTGATTGATTGATAGAATTCCGTATGCGGTAATACGAGCGCGCTGTAGTTTGAAAGAGGATGTTGTGACAAGGAATGCTGAAATGGTTTGGACACGTGGAGCGAATGAGTGAAGAAAGAATGTCGCATCAAATATGTGGCAAGTGTGTGTGGGCAAGTCGGTCGCGGGAGACCTCGTAGAACATTCGTCGACCAAATTGGGGACGTTTTGAGAAAGGGAAAGGTCCGGAGCACCCGCAACCGACGAGCATGTATGAAAAGAATAATGAATGTAGAGGATGCGCGTGAGGTTTGTAAGGATAGAAGCAAGTGGCATTCTATTGTCTCTGCTTACCCCGACGGGAGCAAGGCGTGAGTGTATGATTTAAATATAATGTTTTATTAAAAAAAAGCTGTCGTAAATGCTACTACTACATAGCTGAATATCTAAGCGGTCGATAATTGTTTCCGAAGCGGTGGTATTGTTTTAACTGAAATTAGAAAGAATTCTAAAGAAATCAATTTTGAGAAAATAAATGCCTTTTACTGCGTATGCAGCAGAACTAAGTCTGCTCTTGGGTCCCATTGGAGTTTAGCATCTAACGTTATTCCAAGAAAAACAGCGGTAGATATCAACTATAATGTCTCGTTTTTAAGCTGTAATAGATTTGTACATCGATTGATAATTGTTAAAATAGGTAAAGTGAATTTAATGGACTTCGTTTTATTACCATTAAGTAATAAGCTTCAAACCTTTATTATTAACATCATCAAAATTTGGTAATCAGGATTATTATAAATATGAGTGATGTATCATCAGCAGACAACACAATTCGATATTTATCTATAGCGATATGAGGGAGATCGTTAATTTAAATCAGGAATAGAAAAGGTACTAAAACGAGCCCTGTGGAACCCCATCTTAATGATTGATCCAAAAGACCGCTTTCCATTGACGTCCACCTTTTGTAGTCTACAATTTAAAAAGGATGTCATTATGTCCAATGCTATATTCCTAATAGCGTAATTGTGAAGTTTTCTGACTAATGTTTCGTGATCAACACAATCGAAAGCCTTGGATAAATCACAAAAAAAGCCAAGCGCATCACGACTCTTCTCAGGCTTCAAATATATTATATATCAAACACCATCATCATCATCAGATTCAAGAATGTTATATTTCAATAGTGAAAAAGCTGAGTCTGGTGATGAACGAATTTGTGATGGAAACAGGTGTAACTATGTGTAAAGGTTTCGAAAATTGTTGTGATTTCGTAATCTTCGGGTCCAGATATTTAAAGAATTGTTGTGAAACATATTTTTTATAGGTAATAAACATTCATACATATAAATAAAAAAAATATAGAATTAGGTAGGTACCCAAATGGTGATATACTTATAAAAAATTCGAGTGCCCCTCAAGAAGTTTTGCTTCAAAAACCAGACAAATGCCAGTTGGACTCGCCCACGAAGAGTTCCGTACATGTTATTAGGTATGTACGAAATACTATACTTGCTATGTAGGTACTGTAGATACCAGCAACATTCGAATAAAAAAAATATGGTAAAAATCGTACAAGTTGGTAACTACGGTGAATAATTTATAAAACATTGATTATTTAAAGCAAACAATAATCTACTTGTACTTGTTGGGAACCTACTCAGGACGAAAGCGAATAAAACAGCAACATTTAAAGAAAAAAAAAATCTTATTTACTTCCTAGGTTTTGTGTTCACGTTTTTTACCTAGAACTTTTTTTATGCGTCTCCATATTTGAGAGGACTACACACTGAACAAAAAATAAGGAAAATATTGCACCTATAACTGGAAAAAACATCCACATTGCGGTGATCGTTTGATAACCGACTCTCTGTTATATCTAACCTCGAGGATTCAGAGGAAGTTGACACACAACTGGTTTTGCTGTGATTGACACTAAAATGTAAATAAGACCAATATAATCAAACCAAAATTACTTTTATTTACACGACTGTGTCGGCTCACAATTATTTGTATAGTTCAATTACAAGTTACATTAAAGAATCAGTTGTTAAAACTAATTATTCTAAAACTTATAATTAGAGAAACAACATTATAATAACATACCAATATTTTGTATTTGTACTCTTTAAAATGTGATAAATTACAAAACATAAGACATCAGCATTAATCTCACAATAATTACTATGTAAATTACAATTAAAACGTTACAAAATCCATTAATAATAATAATATTAAGTAATAATAATTAAAATAAGTATTAGCAAAGTTTGCCAAATACAAATACATAGCCAATATAAAACATAATTGCTGTTGGAAGCAAGTGGAGTAGACAACAAAACAATCAGAATGTTACATTATATTACTTTAAAGTTATCTAAAATTAGTTATTGTCTCTTCTGTACAAAATAAATAGTGATTACAAAGTATATATTGATAGTTGCTCACTGACCTGAGCAGAAACAAATTCAAGTTCATAATATCAGAAATGTTGTGTGATTACTTTCTGTGTAATTACACTTAATACAATCATTATTACAAGCCGAGCCGTCAAAGATTCATTGGAATTGTTAGTGATATTGAAATGAAAGAAAGCTTAAAAATAACTTATTTCAAAAACACTGACGGATATTGTGTCAACATTCGCTCGCACAGAATACCAAACACAATATCTCACAATTTACTTGTAAAGGTGTGTGTGCTTTGATGTATTTACTTAGTGACATTCAGACATTATGTAAAGATAGATTTCTGTCATATTAATAATGATTTGACTATTCAAATCATATGCACACTAAGCGGAAAAAATTTAGTGTTGCAAATAATCCAAAAAAATATATACAAAATAATCAACATAAAATTATATTATATAAAAAAAAAATTTTGATGATTCAACAAGTTTTCCATAAACAAATTAAAAATTATTGTAAGAAAAAGTGAGTGATATTATAACGGATATAAATTCACATATTACACACAAAGCCACTATTACCTACAATTTTCCTATAGGAAGACCTCAACACTACATCCTATGAGACAAGGATACTGATGCCCATCATAGTGAACACAAAGTGGTTTGTGTAAATTAAAACAGAGCGTACCCAACCTAATAAAGTATCGCGCTCAATGTTTCATCGGTGGTCCAGAAAAGCCATACAATATGGCACATTTAACTTAACTATGTTACATTATCTATGGTATGATAACATATGGTCAATGACTGTCTCAGTTTGATAATTTGCAACTATTTACACTTTTAATGTAAGCTTATGACTATGATTTTAATTATTTCAATGAAATACTTTTTAAACAATTACAATGTGTGTTAATAAATGAATAGTTACACTAACTCTCACAAATTAACTTTGTCTAACACATAGCTTCTTCGCAGTTAAGCATGATTACATATACACATACATATTGTTTGTTTTGAATTTCTCATATTTTTTTTACAACTTAACGTTACTGAGACATGCCACAACAAGATTCATATCAGTCACAATGACAATTTAAATTTAAAATCAGTCACCCCAGATGTAAACTTAGGTGACCACACTAGTGTAGTACACCACATCACATCAGTCTTAATTATTAAATGCATCAACTGGCACGTATCCCTAAGTGGACAATTGCTATCAGCATTTGCACTTTCAACATATTGTTTACATACAAAACATATCCTAACTATTCTTTCGTTAATTGTCCATCATATTACTAAAGGAAAAATTTGGGTTTCTGAAAACGCTGGTTAATTATCGACTACTATTGTATAATAAAAAAAATACAAATGTGATTCACATTAAATACAGAGCTATTATATTGTCCACTGTCACACACCATATATTAATAATCATTGTCACTGTGAGACTTGTAATACTTAACACTTAGAACACTTTAATTAGCTGGACTTACAGTGTATCCCACAAGAAGTTCATACAATACTCAGCTGGTCAGCACGGAGTCTTCAACAAGTGGTACTTTGGCCACCTCGAAGAATATTGTATGTGAATATTTGTTGCGAACTGTACTTATGGCAGACTTGGGCTTCTTGTGCATAGTTGCGTTGAGTGCTAGTGCCACGGGGAGTATATCTTTCAAAGTATATCCTGAAACATACAAACAAATAAGTTAGGCGAAAATAATTTAAATCAAAAGTGATAGGAGAAAATAGTTTTTAGTCCCTGCTACATATCTAATCCTGTTATGCCCCTTGACCGCGCCATTTTGGATCGACAGCCGCTCGCAAACCAGTGTCAGCAGTCGAATCCTTGACGCACGCACGCACAAGTAACCCGTTCGCACGCAACACGCAAATTAACGCGCCGCGAAATGAATTGTGAAGAGGAATTAAAAACCGCCAGAACCAACCGGATTAAGTGTCGCCGCCAGTGCAAGCTTCATCGGATCTATTCCGGGTTCCATTTGATACAGTCCACTTTTTTCGTAAGACGGCTGTATTGCTCAGCTGACAGTGGTCTTCACACTGTTCTACATGAGATACACACCTGTGTAATACTGCAGAGTGGGTGTCCAGTGCGAGATGGATTTCATTCGCAGCGCCAGGTAGAGCGCGGCGGCGGCCACTTTGCTATCCGGCAGCGACACCAGCCCGTACTCCAACAGACACTGCTCCAGCACGAACCTCGCTAACGTTAGCGTCGGCATCGACACTCGCGCACACTACAACAAGAGATTTGATAGATTGAGCTACTGCCTCCCAACTGTAGTCTAACATTTTTTGAAATAATTATTGCTGTACTATTTCAATTATTACTACATATTATGAGAAATAAACGAATTTTGTAGTTGTCAGATAATTATGAGACTAATAATTAATAATTATTATTAATTATGAGTTATAAAAAAAATATTGCAACTATTTATTAGTGAAACAAAAACATATGTACAGGTATATTATATTATGATATACAGTGTTTTCAGAAATTCGAAATATTTAAAACCTTTGGTCAACCATATCATAATATGAATATGAAATATAATTTATAGAGGAAGCCTCACCCTGGCATATCTTCTGAGAAACCTATAGGATAGTGGAATGCCCAGATCAAAGTCAATCACTTTGAGAATATTAATCTCCATGCGTAGAAGCTGGCTGAGCGTGTAGGCGCCGTCGCAGATGTAAAGGAAGTCGTCCACCAGAGGCGGAATTCGTTCCTGTAATCAAATTAAGACAAAATGATAAATTGGATCAAATAATTTTGATGATCACAAAGACAAGCAATATAATGTTAGAGTGGGTGACTTTTTTGTACAGGACGAACCATCAGCACCCTATTAGCAGTTGTGTGTAAGGAATAGTTTGTTTTGGTTTGAAGGGCACCATGACGATCGCAATCGTCGTGTTACTAAGACCTTAAGATTTCATGAAAACTCAAATAGCACTGCACTGTTGTGTTTGGAGTGTATCATATCAATGTCTTGTCAAGATATTAAAAAATAATTTACAAATAAAAAAGTATTTGTTACGCAAATGTAGTTTAAGTTATTTTATTTCAACTTGAAGCATATCTTACGTCAAACTTAGCTGCAATGAAGAGTGAAGCAGCACCAAGTAGCTGCAGCTCCTCTTTTGTCAGGTGCTCCTTCTCTGGCTTGGTCTTACTGGAACGAGTGAGGTAGAGGTCGACTAACTTCACAGCCAGGTACAGTGTCTCGTGGTTCAGCTCGAAGCTTTCTTGCACCTCCACCATCCAGTCAACGAGGAGTGCTCTCATCCAGGACGTAATGCCCTTCATTCGCTGAAGGTAATCGTCGATTGGAAAGAGTGGCTGCAAATAAACGAGTCATTATTATTTCTATATTGACACAATACTAAAACCAAGAACACATAGACCATACGATTATCTGCGGGAATATAGTTCAGTACAATGGTGTTGGTACTATGGATGTTTTAATTGTTGTTGTATACATACATATAAACAGTAATGAAATTTATTTAATTAAGTACTTGAATTTTGGTTCCGTAATTCTAAAAATTGGTAGTTGTACAACACAATCCGGCAAAATTTATATTTTTGCGTTATTAACATACATTTTTTTATGAAAAAAGGACGAGACGAGCAGAACATTCACCTGATAGTAATTGATACGCCCTGCCCATTAGGTACAATGCAGTGACGCTCAGGACTCTTCAAAAGCCCAAAAAATTCTGAGCGGCAACCGAAATGCGCTCTTCACCTTGAGACATAAGATGTTAAGTCTTATTTGCCCAGTAATTTCACTAGCTACGCCGCCCTTTCGAACGAAACACAATAATGCTTACACATTAACTGCTTGAGGGTAGAAAACAGGTGCCGTTGCGGTACCCAAATTTACATAAAGTAACAATCCAACTAAAGAAGCATTTCACGTGTAAATAATGTTTGTTTTCGTACAACATATGCAATAAAATATAAAATTTCTTAAACGCCGTAAACACTATTTTATTAACATTATAAGCATTTCAAAAAATATGTGTAAGAAAATAAAATATTGTACACGTGAATATGACGCCGTTTGTCAATATTTGTCATAGGTATTGACCAAAAGTAGCACTACAGCTAGACACTTCACTAACACATCTGTAAAACTATCACACATTAACATTTTAAATATAGTCTCGCCGTAATGAGGAAAGTTTTTGTCTATTACGCTAGTAGAGTAAGTTTGTGGGTAAAACGTTTTATTTTTATTTATAAACATACAGTACAAAGTCCTGTAAAACTGTTTACACAGTTTGTCTACAGGATCGAGCGAGTCTCATAAAATAAATCTTAAAGCGTATTTTACAAATGTTACTGCAACAATAAATATTGATTCAATAGTTTTTTAAATTTATTTTTGTTTGGTTCCCGTCGGATGTCGTCTGGCAAACTATTAAGCAGATATGGTATCCTTTTCTTTAAAGTTCTATCGCCAAAGTAATTGTTTACTCTAGGTACTTCAAGTTTGTCTGATGTCATCGAACGGGTGCCATGATTATGACTAATTAAGGATGACTTGCCATAACCTATAAGGTATATAATAAAAAAGTAATCGTATTGTTACATATTTATTGTTTAGTTTGAGATAGTGATATGCCAAGCTTACCTCTCTACTCTTTAAATAATTAAATATGTCCATAGCAAAATAAGACACTTGGTATGGGTCATTCCAGTTCTCGAGATCAAAGTCCACCACTCCCTCAGGAACTTGAGGGTGGGACTCTTTATCATCATCGAGCGATGGAATCGAGTCATCTAAGTTAACTTTGTCCAATTTTTCACTGATAGTCTTGCATTCTTCTTTTGTTGTTTCATTGATGCTGCTGACAAAAAGTGTACTTAAAGTAAATATAATATTAATTTATTATGATTACATTGTTTGGACTGAAATGGTTTGGACACGTGGAGCGAATGAGTGAAAAAAGAATGACGCATCAAATATATAAGGCAAGTGTGTGTGTGTGGGCAAGTCGGTCGCGGGAGACCTCGTAGAACATTCGTCGACCAAATTGGGGACGTTTTGAGAAAAGGAGAGGTCCGAAGCACCCGCAACCGACGAGCATGTATGAAAAGAGTAATGAATGTAGAGGAAGCGCGTGAGGTTTGTAAGGATAGAAGCAAATGGCATTCTATTGTCTCTGCCTACCCCGACGGGAACAATGCGTGAGTGTGTGTGTGTGTGATTGATTACATTGTCCTATACTTTTAAAATGTTGCTTTAATGAAATACTCCACAAAAATAACTACACAAGCTTGCATGTGTTGTGACGGGTAAGTGATAATACTTATTATAAGTATTGAACAGGAAGGTTTCCCAATCCCATATAATATAGGCACAAAGTTTCACAGATAAAGTTCTCTAAAAGTTTACGATGAACAGCACTACCAGATAGAGAGGATTGTATTTCAACACTTTTATTTGTAAATGAAAAAAAAATTAACGTAAACCTAACTATAAGAGCATTTGTCATAAAATCTAATATATAAAATTCTCGTGTCATGGTGTTAAACATTGAACTCCTCCGAAACGGCTTGACCGATTCTCATGAAATTTTGAGTGCATATTGGGTAGGTCTGAGAATCGGACATCTATTTTTCATCCCCCTAAATGTTAAGGGTGGTCCACACGAATTTTTTTTTGACATTCTTTTTAAATTTGATTATGAGTCAGCATTAAAAAATACATACAACTTCAAATTTTCACCCATCTACGATCAACACTTGTATCGCGATTTTAATATCGGCAATACAACGTTTGCTGGGTCAGCTAGTGTACTATAGAAAATTAACTTTGCGCAAGTGTGAAAACATAAATTACGTATTTACGTAAACGTAATAATTCCAGTTTTCTTATTTTTTCTCGTTATATTACACTCAGCTAAATTTACGTAGGTAAAGTTTGTGCAAAGTCTAAGGCCGCTTTATGTCATATATCAAAAAGAATTCTAAAGGAATCAATTTTGAGAAAATAAATGCCTTTTATGCCTTTTTATAGAACTCGCATATAGTGGTAGCAACATTTAAAAACCAAAATAGAGGAACTCAACTTTAATGAGTCATGTCATGTTGGTTTAGACAGCAAGGTCCGTGTTCAAACCTGATCACATCATATTATCCGACTCTGACCAGTAACTAACATAAATATATAATCTAAAAGCGAATAGTACTGTTGGTACCGAATGGACGCGCGATGAGGCGGACGCGATAGAAGCTGTTCGTAATCCCGGTAACTCTAACAAAGGATTGACTTGTTTGCTAGCTCACTGAACGGGTTCCAAATTGGGGTAGTTCCTGTCTCTACTGAGGATGATTAACTAGGTAAAAAAGTACCTAGGCATAGAATGCACAGTTATTTTACGATTTTATGTTTATATACGATAGTTTTTATATGTAAGGTTAAGCCTGTATCGCAATAGGTCTTGTCAGGATGAAGGATTGATTTAATAAATAATTATAAATAAACATAATTATATAACAACGAAACCTAAATTTGCTTCTCGGTATTCATGACAAATGGATATTTGCCAATAATGATATACGTTTTCAACGAAAAAATACATATCCATACCGCAAAATATCAACTGGCCAAAAAGTACATATACATACCGCAAAATATTAACTGGCTAAATAATACATATCCTTACCGCAAATTATCAACTGGCTCAAAAATAATATATTTATCGAAAAATATTAACTGGCTAAAAATACAATATATCCATACCGCAAAATATGTCTATAAAATTATTACAATGTCCTTGCAAAGGAAATTACCGAAGTAACAAATCAACTCCACTCAAGCTAATAGATACAAACTGGACACAGTAACAGGTGAAGAAACATGGATTTATTTGCTACGATCCCAAAAATAAAGGATAACCCCCATATGATGAATGTTTTGCGATTATTTTTCTTACCTACCTGTTTGTCACATAATCATCAATTATTGACATATTTCTTGATTTTTATTTTTAACTGGACCTCCGTAATTATTAGTACAATAAATCCATTTAAATGTTTAGAGGATGGTTACTACGACGTCATGCTTACAATAATTATTATAAACCGAATAATACGTAGACTAGCCAAGAAGGCCCTTCTTTCTTCTTCTCCCCTTCCTTTTTATTTTCGGTCTATATATATATCACCTGATGGTATTTTTAAATTCCCGCTTAAAAATTTTCAATAATCGGGAATTTATTGGTTTTATCCCGTTTTTCGTATCATTAATTATTATAACTTCACGGCTCTACAGATTTCATCGCGATTGGCGCCCGAAAGGACTTGACCAAACTTAGATTTTGAATACAATTCGGACCGATTCCGACTGGTAGATTTTAAGTAATGTAAAAAACCATTTACTATTTTTTTTTTATATAAGAGGGGGCAAATGCCATGATGTGGAGTGGTGAGGCTACCTACCATGGACACCCGCAACACCAGGGGTCAATAGATGCATTGCCGGACTTGACGGTTGGATTATGATTTTGAAGATCCCTAAATCGTATCTGTTCGGGAAAACATTAGCCGTAGGTAATTAATCCCACAAAGTGGGCGTGCGTGGTTTTGCAAGAATTTTTTTGCGAAACGCGCTGTTGTAGAATGCCAGACTTCAACGTGATGCGGGTGGAATTTAGCATTTCGACGTGATGTCTGGTAGTGTAATGTGATCATACAACAAATCATACTCTTGCAACAGTTATAAGATGGTTGCCGACCTTATAAAGCGTTTAATAAACTTACATACGAAAACCAAAAACGAATTGCTACATGGCGGGATACGAAGATCGAACTGGTGGCTCCGTGGTGGTAAGAGTTCCGTCTACCGTTACGCCCGCCACCGACGCGCGACATTTACTTAATTAACTTTTTCAGCAGCCTTGGAATAATATCAAGTAGGTATCATTCAATTTGATATAACATGGAAGATAAAAGTTCCACTCGCAAATTGTTTACTTTAATAAAAACTGAGAATAATAAGTATCTCTGTTATTTTGTCTTATTATTATAAACCACACTATAATGACCTGATAAAATATTTTTAAATAGTATTTAGAAATATTTTAAGTGGATTTATTTATAAAACAGCGGTTAAACGGACATGGATGGTATTTGGCTCACTTGATGGATACATACGAGGGGAGGCTGATAAGTAATCTACCTAACTATGAAAGAAAAGACTTTGATGGCTAGTTTTTTTTTTATTTTTCTATATAGTCTCCTGCAAGTGAAATACACTTATGACATTTGCAAATAAGTGACATCATGCCGTTATAATAGTAATTTTTATTTTGCTCGTCAAAATGGTCAGTCACAGCTTCCTTCATTTCTTCGTCCGTCGAAAATCTGCGACCCCTCAATTTTTTCTTTAAATCTTTGAATAAGAAATAGTCACAGGGAGCCAGATCTGGAGTATGAGGTGGATGGTTAATTTCTGTGAAGCCGTTTTTGCTCAGGGCTGACCTCGCCGTTAAGGCTGTGTGTACAGGAGCATTGTCTTGTAAAATCAGAACACCTTTGCTGAGTTTGCCTCTCCGCTTTTCTTTGATTTGTTCACGAAGCTGGTCAAGCAAGTTTGCATAATATTCAGTTTTCATTGTTGTATTTTTAGGCAAATAATCTATCATCAAAATCCCTTCGACATCCCAAAATACGGTGGCCATTAGTTTTCCAGCCGACGGCCGAACCTTGAACTTCCTTGGCGGCTTTTCTCCTTTAAATTTCCATTGCATTGACTCTTGTTTGCTTTCCGGATACCACTGGCGAATCCAAGTTTCATCACAGGTCACAATTCGAGAGATAGTCTCTTCTTCTTTACCTTTGACCAGGTCTAGAAATGCCTGACAACATTCTACTCGCCTTTGTATGTCAAAGGGGGTCAACATTCTAGGGACCCAACGCGCGCTCACCTTGGACATGCCCAAATGTTCGTGAATAATTTCATGAACTCGTTCCTTGCTAATGCCCACATCTCTGGCTATATCCCACTGCTTGATTCGCCGATCTGCAAGAATCAGGTTCTTCACCTTTTCAACATTATCTGCGGTAACAGCAGAAATTGGCCTTCCACTACGTGGGTCGTCTTCCAGGCTCTCACGGCCATGTTTAAATTGCTTCGACCAAAACTTTATGACGAATTCAGAAGGACTTGAATCACCAAACACCTTTAACATGCGCTCTCTGATCTGCGTAGGCGTATTTCCTTCTTTACTTAGGAATTTAATCACTGCTCAATGCTCAAATTTCATCATTTTACAATTTTCTTTCGACATGGTGAAATCAAAGCCGCGCCAAAAAAACAAAAGCAAGCGAAAAAAAATAGCGTCATAATTTTGAAAAAGGAATAAATATAGAATATGATTTTGCAGTGGCCAGTTCGATTTTCAAAACTTTCTTTAACAAAGTAGATTTTATATCAGCCACCCCTCGTACATGGCATAGGTGAACAGATGATTTCTCTAGATCTGAAGATCCCTAAGTCTTTGTTTCGTGAAAAAAAGCAGCCAGCAGACCATTCTATGTAGGTGTCTAGTGAATGACAAACATCAATGTAATGTGAATGTCTCTTGAGCACCCGTTATATAGTGCGTGCATCCTGCACATGATATACATATATATAGAGCATGTACGAAATGCCAAAGTATCAAAAGCTTATCATAATGGAAGAAGCTGGTACTGGGGATCACAATACACATACAATGAAGATTATATCATCCAATTACCCCAGACGTAAGAGCTATAATCAATGTGAAAACTTAAGTCCATGTTAAACTCAACCGCTTCTACCTATCTATGGGTGAGATATATAGGAACATCACAAGCTGAGCGACCCTGACAGAAACCATACTGGAAATCAGTTTTAGGCTAGGTTAGGCTAATCAGCTGGTGATGCTATACAATACTGTAGAATAAATTATGCTATATTCATATTATATTTAAATAAAACACTTTAAAAGGATTAAAATGTGTGTATTGTAACTGTGTTTTTACATTTTTACACATTTTAGGAAGCATCCTTTCAGTAATAACTAATAAGTTTCAATCACGCAATTCAGTAAAAATTCCGCAATCCGCGCGATTTGTGTCAGTTTATACTCAGGTCTCAGCCAAGACGCATGTAAATGTACAACAGCGCATATTTGTTTTGCCTTGTATTATGTATCTATTAGGACGTATCAAAACATACTGGAGGAGGAAAAATTATTACTATTTTTTTTACTACAAATAGCGAACGGAAATTAATTAATATTTGGGTGGGGTGTAATAGGGGTAACTACCTCCCCCAGAAATCAGGAAACAAAAACGAAAATCGGGTCTCAAATAAAATTTGAAGTTTGACAAAAACAATGGAATAGATGAATCTTAAAGAGAAAACAAAATCAAATGTTCGGTAGTAGTTAGTTCCCAAAGTCATAATTCAATTATTGTATCGAAAATCAGATTTAAATATCCTTCCAAGTCTGTTACGAGAATTCCGACTTTCCCATTCCGCGCATTTAATTTTCCAAAAGTCAGAGAACTTGGTATACCAAGTTTTTTTGACTCAAAAACGTTTTCTCACAAAATTCTTTAGTCATAAAATTTGTCTTAGTTCTCGTTATGAAATATCTGTTTTGGTGCAGGAAATCAAATAAAACAGGTTTATTCTGAACCATTCTAGAGAAAATGGAATTTTAGATTCGTAAATATCGTTGGATCTTGCCGAAAATGTTAGATTTATTTCAATCAATTATTTTTTAACAATAAGAATTATACATTTATTTGAATCTCCGTTTTAAAATGGGAATTTATCACCGAAATTTGAAGAGAACGAACTTTTTGTTTACACTTAACCTTACAGGAGGTTCTACTTTTACTTTACGTTCAACACTTAGAATAATAAAAAATTGGCTGAGAGCAACAATGGGCCAAGAAATAATTTCAAGTTTAGCTCTTTTATACATACACCGAAATGTTGAAATTAATATTGATTCGGTAATTAATAAGTTTGCTACTGAAAAAAAATAGAAAATTAGATTTTATCTGTTGAATTAATTATTTTATATTTATGATATTATGTATCATTCTTACGTATTTTATTAAATTACAAAAAAAAAAATTACGTTTATGTTACTTTACTATTAATAATTTTTAATAACCATTATGTTCCTTAAAACCCTAAAGTTTATTTTTGTAAAGTGTTTTTATTTTACATAGAGATTTAAAATTACAAATAATAAAGTGTTATTAAAAGTGTTTGCTGTTTTTTTTTTCCTTTAACCCTCTCTTACAGTTACAAGGCGACTTCTTGAAGTTATTACCCCCCCTAAGAAAATGTCGTAAAGACGCCACTGCTCTGTCTGTACATATGTTTTTTTTAATTTTATGAAAACTATAAATTTTACTACTCACCGATGCGAATCTACATTTCTTATTCATTATAATTTATGCCTGTGACTTTTATAACTCAATTACGGCTTGACCGGTTTTGATGATGATTCTATATACATATTTAGATATGTGATCGCGCAAATAATAGGCAATGTATTGTGATGCTAGTACGCCTCGTGGTATATTTTACATATTTAATATATGTTTTTTTGCCGTTTTCCAACATTTGGTAAAAGTGGAGCCCTAAGGAGAAGTGGCAATTAAAATATGGTGACTCTTTTTCATATTTGCAGCTTAAGAATTTTAAATTATATTAAGGTATATATAGCTAGTCTAAATGAAATGATATTTATTTATTTGCATAGATTGTGGTTACTTAGTTTGTACTTAAATCGTAGTTTCACAACACAATTACTTATAACTTGCCAAATTTTTAAGTGTATAATATTAAAATCCAACAAAATACTCAAACAACTTGTGTAAGCTAGCCACAAAAGAGTGACTGTTAGTAACGGCATCAATCCACAGTCAGTTTATTGTTTAAGTGATGGATGCAAGTATTTCTTATTATTATTAGTAATATATATAAAATAACTTTAAAAAAAATAATTTGAACTAAAATTTACGGACGATGTGCGATTCGAACCTACGCGTCTAGGGCTACGCCCCAGCGCTCTTCTAACTGAGTCAACCGTTCGTGTCATTTGTCATAATTTAAAAATCAACATTTAAGTGACCGTCTTGGTCCCATACTGTATATATAGCTTTAATGAAATGTAATAAATTTTGGAATGGTTTCTTTCAAAATTCAATATGTGCGTGTGTGTGTGTTCTGATCATCATGCTATTTATATAATTACTAGCTGACCCAGCAAACGTTGTATTGCCGATATTAAAATCGCGATACAAAAGTAACTGTTGATCGTAGATGGGTGAAGTTGTATGTATTTTATAATGCTGACTCATAATCAAACAAATTTAAAAAATAAAGTCAAAAAAATTAAACAAAAAATATCGTGTGGACCACCCTTAACATTTAGGGGGATGAAAAATAGATGTTGTCCGATTCTAGACCTACCCAATATGCACTCAAAAATCATGAGAATCGGTCAAGCCGTTTCGGAGGAGTTCGGTCCCGCACACTGTGACACGAGAATTTTATATACTAGATTAGTTTGAAGGCGAAGAGCACGACATCCTTCTCTCATAAGCAATACGCGACTGAGCGGTCACGCCCAATTGTAAAAAATCCGGATTGCTTGCGGTAAAATATTCGCGCGAGCTTTATTCCGCAAGTGCGTGCAGTTTCATACAATTACATATGTCACAGATTTTTGCGGGAGAAACCGCGCGAATAAAATTCGCAGTGCGTGCTACCACTAACGTTAATCAAAGAAAATCATATACTGATGATGTGATAGTAACATAAAAAAAATTAAATTAATTATCAATTATTTGTACTTAGAATTAACAAGTAACAAGTCGAGGAAAATTAACAATTCATAAAGCTATTTTGATGTATAATATTATCATCATTATTTATTCTTTTCGATAAATTGTATCATAAGATCTAGCAGTTTAATTCAACAAAAAAAAATGGGTAAATAAGGTTGATGACAAATCTAAAGCTAATAACAAAATTAATTGTTCACCAATTTCATACTAAACTAAAAATTTGGACAATGTATAATTAAATTAAAATTGTCAAAGTAATTGCAAAACTTAACAAACAACATTAGATAACTTTCACAGATGTCATTTTTTTTAACATGTCAAGTGTTTTTCTAGCATTTTCCATTTTTATCAATTACTTATTAGTATTACAAATTACTAAAGGATATCATATAATTAATAATGATGAAATATTATATATATACAGTCAAAACCGATTATGGCGACATCGTTTAGAACCACATACCGGTTAAATTTACCAAAATCAAAGGTCCTGGCTGAATGTTATATGACCGCCTTATCTAAAACATTGGTTTTTACGACATTGTTTACTACGACATACCGCATTAAGCGACCACATTTGGTGAATGTTTTCGGAGAATTATATCTGTAGAACGACCGGCTCAGCTGTATTGTAAACAATTTGAATAGGTAACTGTATCCACATCTGGCACAGTATAATAGTCAATGGCTATTATCATAAAAGTAAACAAAGTTTAGGGTCTTTTGTAATTCATAGAAACAAAGCACATGCATGCCGTAGCCTCAAGGCCCGCTTCGTCATATCTCTTAAGTCAGTTTGTTACTTATCTTTACACAAGACGCACCAAAACATTATTGTTGAGTTAACTGTGAAAATTGTAACATGTCGCAAAAAAGAAAACAAATCAGTATCTAAGAAAAATCGCATATTATTTCAAAGCTAGAGAAAGGAATCCCAAACAAAGACCTGACAAAAGAATATGGTGTATCTCACTCGACAATTTCAACCATTTGGAAAGGAAGGGAGAAAATTCAAATCCTTTACGACAAGAATTTTTTGAAAATGAAACGAGCCAGAACAACGCGGCATACGAAGATTGAGGAAGCTTTGTGGTTTAAATATCAAAGGACAAATAATGTGCCAATAAATGGACCAATTCTTCAACAAAAAGCAAACGATTTTGCTCAACGTTTTGGTGAAGATTTTGTTTGCTCGTCTAGTTGGATTCAACGTTTCCGGGCTCGACATGGCATTGTCGGCGGGAAAATGAGTGGTGAAGCTGCCAGTGTGGATAAAGATGCTGTAGACGAATGGATTACGCAAAAGTGGCCTACATTATGCGAAGGCTACAGTCCAGAAGACATTTATAACGCAGACGAAACCGGACTTTTTTACAATATGACACCAGACAGGTCTTTAAAATTCAAAGGAGAGAATTGTTCGGGGGGAAAAATGTCCAAGACGAGACTAACGATCATGGTTGCAGCAAATATGACAGGATCCTGTAAAAGGATGTTTTTAGTTATTGGGAAATCTAAGAAACCAAGATGCTTTAAAAACATACCCTTACATCTGAAATTTTTGAAAAATGGTTACGAAACTGGGACGCTGAATTAAAAGCAAACAATAAGAAAGTTCTTCTTTTAGTTGATAATTGTCCTGCTCATCCGGCTGTTACTAATCTGAAGTGTATTAAACTCGTGTTCTTACCACCAAATGTTACATCTGTACTGCAACCTACGGACCAAGGTGTAATAAGATGTTTAAAATCTCATTATAGAAGACTGCAAGTTTTAAAGTTAATACAAAGCATTGACAGTAATAATCAGAACAGCTTTACGGTTCTTGATGCCATCTTGATGCTATCGGAAGCATGGGAAAAAGTTTCACAAAAAACTATAGCTAACTGCTTTGGTCATGCAGATTTTAAAGATCTTACAAGTCTTATAACAAGAACCTCAGATGATGTGATTGATGACGATGAAGAGGACAATATTTCTTTGGCTCAATTAGCACAAAATTTACGACCTGCTTTATCTACTACTGAAACAGACGAGTTCATTGATGTAGATCAGTCTATTGCAATTTGTGCACCAGCTACGGAGGATGATATTGTACGTGAAGTTCAAGAGGAAAATGAAAATGAACAGGAAGACTCGGAAGAACAATTTACAGTGCCAACTTTGATTGACGGTCTCAATGCTGTTTAGTGTATTACGAAAGATTGTTCTTTTTAATGAAGAGTTCCACATGCAGGGAAATTGTGACGATACGCTGATTAAAATCCAATGTGAATTACAAAATGTGTATGCACGACAGAAGTGTTTCAAACAAACTAAAATTACAGATTTTATGCATACAAAAATGATGGAATAATGATATTGTTCTTTTATATTATATGTTTGTATTGAAGTAAACAAAATGCAGTTTAATTTCCTACATGAATATACATATTATCTTTCCTATTAATACCTGTCACCGGTTGTTACAACTCAATATGAGTAGTCCCTTCGATGTCGTTATAACAGATTTTGACTGTATATATATATAATATCGACACACTTTTTACACAAATTATCTTGCCCCAAATAATAATAATAAGAATAGGTATTAATTAAAACTGATTAGTAAGATTATATGCATTAAATTTTGTTTTATTGGCATTTAGTATTATTATTATTAGCCCTGTTACAAATCACCATACCAACATAAGGTAATAATAAGATGATACAGGTGTTGCCTCATATAGGGAAATCAGAAGTTTGATATTTGTAGTTAAATCAGGATAAATTAGATATACACACCCTCCGAATAAGATTGATAATTTTTTACACTGAAATACGTCAATAGTTACTTACTTGTTTTCCAAAGCTGTCATGTATAGAGATGGTTCCGAAGTATCACTCTTGATCGATTTGGAAGAGCCAGTACTTTGATTCTGGCTCTCCTTGTCCAGAGATTTCCTTGTGATGTTCTTGAGGATCCCATTCTGTGCCCGTGTAGCTATTGGCTTTACTGGATCCTTGATGAAATGTTTATGGACACTCTCTATAGCATTTGAAGCAACTTTATGCAGTTGTTTTGCTTTCGAGGTTTTACCATTTACCAGAGAAGTTAGAGTTGGAGGTTTGATGCTCTGCAATATTTTTAAAATATATAATTGGGAATACTTTATAACTTGTGATAGAGAAATGAGTTATTAAACTTAGTAATAGATTACATAGGAAAGAACAGATAAACCTTTGGAAGTATTTTTATTTTACTAATGTTCAGAAATGAGTGAAAACACCTTTATTCTGTCATCTTGTGGAATTCGGTTTTTGTTTGTTTAAAATATAATGTGGTTTATATTTTAAAAATACAATAACACAAACTTAAACAAGCTTATCATTATTATATTTGATTAGTCACAGCCAGGTTTCTAAGTAACTGTTGAATTAACAGAATTGTGGCAATATGAAGTTGGTACTCTGCAACACCCTCCCACATCAGAGGGTATTGCATCATCTGATCATCACACATTAGTCACATTATACACATCACTGTCGGAATAGCTACTTGACTTTTTGTGATATTATATAGATATTTACTTTTTGTTTATATAATATAAGATTAAATATCACCAAAGAGACCCCCTATTTTTATTAGTATATCTGTGCATTGATGAGCATAAAAAGTCATGAACATATTATAATTATAAAATAAATACTAAATAATAAATGAATGAAGTTAAAATAAGACTAAGATTCTGAAAAATAAATTTGGAGGGAAAGTTCATTGACCCTATAAAGAGGTACCATACCTACTACTGTGGGATCAGCTGGATCACTGATATATTATTTGCAATACTTTAGTTTCAAGTGTTCAATATATTTTATCATCACCTATTTATGAATGTTTACCTATAATATCTTCTACCCAATAAACTAGAAAAATAAATAAAATAACCTTAACTGCAGGGAGCATTTTGCTTTCAACTGTAACTTTTTTAAGTGCCATGCTTTTGTCTTTTTCATGATTAACGCAGGATTTATTACAAGCGTTGGTGATGTCTCCAAAAGCCGCCCGTTTTGCTGTGGCGTCTTTCAGCGGACTATCAGCTTTTCGCTTGTTTGGCACCTTCAGACCATCTTTGTACCCCTTTAGAGTAGCCAGCTGTTTACTCCTTGTCGTGATCCCATGGCTTAGGATGCCGTTTGTGTTTTCGTTGACGCCAATCGGCTTCGGTGCCAACCGTGTTGGCGCCATTGCAATAAACTGAAAATAACCGATATCTATCACGTGTTTTTACTATAGTTTAGTTAATTTTAAACTTAAATCGAACCTTTGAGGTAGCAACAACTAAAAAATACAAATTACGACATGAATTTCAAGTGAATCTAGGTCTAACATGGAGGCAAAACAAGTGAAGGAAACTTTACTTTCAAGGCGCCATTAGACATCCGTACAAAGAAGGAAATACTTACAAAACTTAGACGGCTGCGGCCGTTTTTCGTTTAATTGGTTCCTTACTAAAGTTATAACGACACTGAAAAGTTACAAAACCAAAAATAAATCTAAAATTCGTTACTTCAACTCGCAACCGAATAGAGTAAATTACAATTTACAAAACCGTTGCGTTGAATGTCTATTGGTTAACTGAACAGCCAATGATAGAGCAGTATTCAGCGCTACGTTTCTACCAACGACAATACATTGTATTTACGAAATTATATTAAACGTAATTAACATTTAATATGTACAACTGTATCAATGCTCAATAAAAAATTATCATTAAAATATCGATTAAATAACTTGATTACTTATAAGTCGTAAATATTTCTTTTTTTATATTGTATCATTTTAAAACTATTAAAATGAATTGATTGTCACCAAAGTATGGTGAAGTAAAACAAAACAATAATGCTTGGAAAAATATTTAAAAAAATTATTTTATGTATTGATTAGGAAATTTAAATAAAAATATTCACAATATCGTGTAACGAAGCAGTTCATCTGGAATACAAAACTTCGTGTCAACTGTCAACGTTTTGCTGTCAAAATCAGATCCAAATTCCAATTTGTATTTACTATTATTTTGTTATTTATTTATCTACTTGCCAATCTTGTCCTGACTTTGCATATGATATTATTTGGTACTTGGTTTATAGTTCATACAACTGAACTGAATTAATCATTGATTATAATTATACTATTTCAAGTGGGTAAAAGCTATAAAAATGTTAGGTGGATTGAGGCTAAAAGTGTTGTTTACTCATGAAAGGACTTGTTTTGCATATTTAAATCAAAAGTACAGCACTAACAATGTACAAGTAAGTTGACATTAAAATAAAAATATAAAATATTGCGTAATTTCTTTTTTTATTGGAATAATAATTTCATATATTTTTAAGGTTATGTTACCTTTGTATCCAGTAAGCCATAGTTCAAGGATACTAATTATTACTTGATTGGTTAGTAATTACTTAAATGTTTAATAGTTGTTAATATGAACCCAAAAGTCTATCATGTACATAATAATATATGAACAATCATTTAAACAATAAAATTTTAAAACAAAATTATATGAACAATGCATGACTCGAACTCACAACCTCTCGCGTTCCGTGCATTCTTAATGCTTTGTTTAACTCTCAGGTTGTTGCTTCATCTATAGGATCTACTTTACAGTTGATAACCTGCTCAACCAGTATTTGCATATCAGGAAATTGACTTGAGATGTAACTCTTGCAAGTCTTGCTTTGTTTTCAAATTTTATTTGTGTTTTCATCTTTGAAGTGAGGGTATCACTTTAAAAACAACAAATTAATTAATCAAACATTTTTTTAAATTTCAGTCACAGTGTGTCCAAGTGCTTTTTGGTGACAAGAAACTGTCATTATGGTTAGTATATAGTAATAATATACATGAAGGTGGTATTGCCTTGAACCCAATGCATAGCAAGCTATTGGGACTTGAAGAGGGCTCAGAAGTGTTTGTATCTCCTTGTGGAGATGTGAAGGTTCTAGATGAGCTGTATATTGATACAGACAGTTCAGATGATCAAGAGATTTTGGTATGTATTATGTATTTAAATCACTTTAATAACTGTCCTTTATTCCATATAAATAAACCTTTTTATTATTGATTTTATATAAAACAATAATGTACCATGTGCTATTAAGCTTTCTGTTCCGGGAAACTGATTGCGCGCAATAAGCCTCAGATCGGCGTGTTTTTGGTGCGCTCAGTATTCTATTAATGCATATTATTTTGCATGTATTAATTATCAGATTGCTTATAATTTGGATGATTTGAGTGAATCTATCTGAAAGCTATTGAAACAAGCTATAAGACCATGCAAAATAAATCTAATAATCTTATAAACAAAATAAGGATCAGAACTTGGTGAGGGAATAGTGTGCCGTACGACACACTCAGTTTTGGTGTATCTGTAACATCTAATGCTCTGGGGCACTGCCAATTTTATAGGGTTAAATCACATATTTTTAGTAGAACTTATATATTTGATTAAGTGGGGCATTTCTCCCTCATTATTTATTGTTTCTGTTAAGGCACATATCACAATAAAGGTGACACTCTTTTTCAAAAACTTGACCAATGAGTTACATAAAATATTACATATATCAACATCAACTCATATAATATTTACTTATGAGTAACACTTGTCAAATAGGATAACTATTTGTCATTTTGTTACATTCAGATATCTTTAAATTATGTACTTATACTGTTTTCAGGAACACAACGCCGAAGTTCTTCAGTTACGAATCTTAGATCAATTAAGACTGGTTGTTGCAAATCAAAAAGCTATAGTTTGGATATCCACATCATTACCAATTGTGTTTACTCCTAATCAAACTGGACTGCTTGTAAACCACAGTAGAATTGTTGTTAAGATAGATGCTTTTAATACATTCCATCAAAGGCGAGATACTATTAAACCAGTTTCTGAAGAAAATCATCAATTTAACAACATTGGTCTAATTAATCAAGGCATGCTTCAACCATATCTAAATGCACCTAAGAATTTAGTCCTCCGAACTTTAATAATAGATAGTGATGGAAAGAAAAATCTAATACATCCTTATACTGTTTTTATCCATGACGATCTGTTGGGTGATTCTTATAAGGATTGGACAGTAATTCTAGCTACAATGAAGACTATTCCTTCAATTTTACAAGAACATAATGAAGAGAGTGATAAAGATATTGGCAACCAACATACAGAAGATATTTGTGTAGAAATTGTGTCAGTAGATAATGTTATATTTAGAATTCTGTCACATGAAATATACAATAGAGATATACCAACTGTGCTCATACCAAAGTCTCTGAACTCTATTGTCAATTTTGAGAATGGAATGAAAGTGTTGTTAACAATTGTTGGTGATTCTGCTGAACAGCCAGAGCATATTGATTTGATAACATATACAGATGCAGTGCAATCAGAAACTGAAGTTATAGAAAGATTTAAGAAGTGTGTAGTGGATAATACACATTCTGGTAAAAAGTTCCTCATCAATGACAATATGGTGAAGCAAAATGTACATATATGTAATGGTTTTTTTAAATTTAAACTGAAGCCAGAGAGGTTAAAATACACAATGCTGAATTCAGAATCATTCCGACACTGTACAGTATCCGCAAAATGTTTGAGTGATGCTGATCTTGTTATACCAAAACCTGTGGCGTCAAATTTGGAATATGATTATAAAAATTACTGCACATCAATGAAATCTGTGCAAACATTAGTAGAAAAAGTAGTTTCGCATATATATTTTGAAATCTATAGAGAAGCTAGTTTCAAAAATGCCTCAGAAGTTAAAAGTAATATTTTGATAACTGGTATGTACCCATTGTTTATAATTTTATTATGAGATCAGGCAGCTTGAATGTGCATATATGTTTTAGAGTAAACTTAAGTTGTTTTAAGAATAATATATGAAAATAAAATAGATTACAGGCTTACTTGGTATGTATATGTGTTATATTGACGCCATGTGAGAGCTGGTAACCATATTTTTATTTCTATTCTCTACATCATTTTATTACAAATAATATTTAATTCACTGAAAACATATACAGTATGGACACAGCTTATATGAAATAAATGAAAATACAAGTCATACATAGAAGTATAGTAAAATTAATAATTAAATTCAAATCCCTAAATTATAAAAAAGAAATTTTCAAAGAAACTAATAATTATCAAAATTAAATAAGAAAAAGGAAAACATTGTGTTTAGACTACATACTTTGATCCCAAGGAACGACAACATATCTCACGGCGGCGAGTTGGCTGTTACTTCTCTTCTCGTAAACAACCTCTTAACTATAACATAATTATTAGCGAAGAGATGAAAATTGATTGAAACATTTCACTTGAACTTTAAGAAAGTTAAATTAATTAATACAACTTTAACTTTTTCAACAAAAACTTGAAACAATCTCAGGCTGCGTAAAACACTCCAGACATTCCGAAAGCTCGCATTAAACTGAATAACAAATTACAAACACTTAAATAAAATGGCGAAAATAAATAAAGGCGTAAATAGGGGCATACCCCACAATTCTAGTTTATCAATACTTTATTTACAATTACTAACCAACAATCTAAACGAGGCATTAAAAACTAGTAATTTTGTCTTATTCGAATGTTTTAATATTTTTAACTTAAGTTAAATCAATTAATAGATATCTGCAGACCTAATCAACTGGATTGTAGACCATTAAAGTTTGCTAATTTATGCCAGTTTTTAAAAGATGTCTTATGATCACTTGTTGATAGGTGATATAATCTAACATATGGTGGTTTCCACCTGAAACTGAGTTTAACGTAAATTTGTTATGATGGCCAATTAGGATAAATCAAGTTTAATACTGTGTACTATTTGATAATTTACTATGTGTAGATGATAATACAACATACTGAAACAAACATCCAGTTATATTATTAAAGTTAACACCTACCAGTGATGTTTAGTTTATAAATTGTTCCACTCTCAGGTTGTGGCTTCTTCTATGGGTTCTACTTTACAGTTGATAACCTCTTCAACCCCAATAATTGCATAACAAGAAATTGATTTCAGATGTCGCTCTTTCAATTCTAAACAATTTGTTATTTTTTAATTAATTTAAATTTGTTTGGTAACAAAAAATAAGTGGTATTAAAAATAACAAGTTGTGTAAAGTTTATATAAATGTTATTTTATAGTAAATGAACATTATCAAGACTTCACTAATATTATTGTAAAGGGTCTTTAAACAAGAACTTTGTTTTCTAAAATAAAATAAAACAAAAAATTTAGATGATGATGATTCAAATTTTTATTGTATTACAAAGAGAAAAGTTCGGCAATTATGAATGAAAAATGATATCAGGCAAAAGTCCACCACAACCACGCTGACAGAAGTCAATTCTTCATCACTTTTTGGCAAAATGTTAGGTCTATTTCGGCTATCACATCACAGATTTTGAGTTTTAAGGCTGCAATCTATTCGATTGGCTCCATATAGACTCTGTCCTTAAGATAGTCCCACAAAAAATAATCCAGTGGTGTTAAATCATACGATCTGGATGGCCACTTAACAGTTGAATTTCGTGAAATTATGCGATCAGCAAATTTGGTTTGCAATAAATTGATCGTCTCATTGGCTGTGTGACATGTGGCACCGTCGTGTTGAAACCACGTGTCAGTGATATCCATGTCATCAATGATAGGCCAAAATTGAATTGTTAACATCTCCCGATAGATTGACGGTTACCGCATTTCCAGCCTCATCTTAGAAAGAAAACGGCCGAATCACGCCTCCAGACCACATAGCGCACCATACAGTGACACGTTGAGCATGCAAAGGCTTCTCAATAATCGCTATAGGGTTTTCAGAAGCCCAAATGCGGCAATATTGATTGTTGACGTACCCTGACAAGTGAAAATGGGCTTCGTCTGAAAAAATACTTTTTTCAGAAAAACCAGCGGGTTGCTCCAGAATGAATTGAGTTAAACTACGGCGATGTGAATGGTCGGTTGGCTTCAATTCCTGCACTAGTTGAATCTTGTAAGGCTTTAAAGCTTAATCTTTACGCAAAGTTCGCCATGTGGTGGTTTGGTATAACCCAGTTGTTGAGAACGTCGAGAAA
The DNA here is from genome assembly GCF_905404315.1 of Leptidea sinapis. NCBI lineage: Eukaryota > Metazoa > Arthropoda > Insecta > Lepidoptera > Pieridae > Leptidea > Leptidea sinapis. The sequence goes on along the minus strand of NC_066281.1, from coordinate 1,430,391 downwards.
TTGACTAATTTGAATCTTTTTCTACACTGTGGCTCACGGCTGCGATGTTTTCAGTTGAACGGCCCGGTCGAACACGCGTTGGTGTTGGCACATTTTGTACCGAGCCTGTCGACTCAAATTTAGCGACCAAATTCTTCTCAGAAGGACGATTATGTTGTCCGAAAATGTCACGAATTTTACGGAATGTAATTTGAACAGAACCACCATTTTCATAGTGGGTTTAAATAATTTTAATGCGATTTTCGGGCGAAATTGAATTCATTGTAACAATTGCCAAAGCATCTACTATATATATATATATATATACATCATCTACTATCTACATAATATGTCAAAAAACTAACTTTCAATGCTGTCATGTTGTTGGTTTTGCCACAATTAAAAAACAAAGTTCTTGTTGAAAGACCCTTTAGAAGTAAAATTTCAAGTGTTTTACACAGGAATTAAGATTGATGTATTATCTATTAATATATATGTAGTCTTTTAATTCGTAGGTATACTTATATCGATATCATCATCATCATCAGCCGGAAGACGTCTACTGCTGGACAAAGGTCTCCCCCAAAGATTTCCACGACGATCGGTCCTGCGCTGCCCTCATCCAACAACGGCGACCTTGACCAGATCGTCGGTCCATCTTGTGAGGGGCCTAGCAACACTGCGTCTTCCGATACGTGTCGCCATTCGATTATATCGATATGTATAAATATTATTCTGTATATGTTACAGGGTCAAGCGGCACGGGAAAAACAGCACTGTGCCACGCAGTCCAGAAGCAGCTGACTTTGTGGTCTCACATAGTGCAGTGCCGGTCGCTCAAGGGCCGCAAGGATGTGCCGGAGGTGCTCGGAAGAGCGGTGCTCATGTGCCAGCAGCGGAGCCCTTCCGTCCTCATCTGCGACGACATCGACGCTCTCGTGCCGCCTAACATGGAGGGAGCAACTCCTCAGGATATCGCGTACTACCAAAGGTTTGTTTTATTTTTACTTTCAAGAAATAATATTTTGTTTTAAAGTGATTTTAAAATGACTCTCACTTCTGGGATTGATTACCCAAATAAAACTGAAAACAAAATTTTATGAACGATGCGGGACTCGAACCTGGAGGTCTACTCCCAAAATCGACAACGATATATTCGGAACGATACGATAATAACCCGAATATATGGCACATACACTACTCTAACAAATGTTGGTATTCCATATCGTTTATCGTAACAACATCGTAACCATAGACTAATATTTTGATTTTTTTTTACGATGTTAGAGTGAATGAATTATGCGCAAACTTAGTATAATCTGTGCTATGTCGCTGCTAAGTGTCAAAAGTTAAAACATAGCTTAGGCGCATAGTACCATGCCAGATTGCACCACCAATTGCATCATTTACACAAAATGTAAATATTCAAAATTTATGTAATAATGTATATAATATGACCATTTAAAATTGAATAAAAAATACAAAAGTTGCGGATAATAAAATGTTAAAAAAAGTAACTCAACCCTTCTCATCGACTTCCTATTTCTCAAGCAGTCATTTGCATTACTTTCTACGCATAAACGATCAATAAAATGACTTAAATTACTTGGTAGTAAATAAATCCTGTTGAATAGTAAATCATATATAATTATTTTAATTTTATTTATTAAGTATGTATATTGTATGGAAAATATATCTATACAACTTTAAATGATAATAGCAACAACAGCATATAAGGTGTCATTGAGATTATCGTAAAAATGACGTTTGATTGATTGTTTGTCGAATTCAAATATTCGTCTCTGACATTTTCAACTAAGAGTAGGGTTAGGACCGATAATATCGAATAATGTTTCGTTCAATCATCGTTTCGACACTGAATACGATGTAACTAAGAGTAGGATACGACACAACTAATGCCACGATATATCGAATATCGATTTTAGCAGTAGGCCCCCTGCGACTTCTCGCGTTCCGTGCGAGCGCTCTTTCCAACTGAGCCAACCGTTTGAGTTACATATCGTTGGTAAAATCTTATATGCTTTGCTCAACTCTTTGGTCGCGGGTTCGAGTCCCGCATCGTTCATAAAATTTTACTTTCAGTTTTATTTGTATAAAAGGGAATCTACTAAGTTTCTGCCTCGGCTATTGTCAACTTCAGTGGCAGCCGCAACTTTGCAGCTAAAGGTGGGTATGGGTGAATAAATAAACACTTACGTCAGGACTACAAGGTTCGGAAAACACCAGTTTGACTCCGGAAATAATTTATCACACATAGTATTTTCTTTGATAAACGCGAGTGTTATACATTTAACTTTTCAGAGTATTAAAACGAGTATAATTGAAACAGTAATTTTAATGTTTTGCTTAAAAATGGAACTTTCAATTACACTAGTTTTAATCCTTTGAAAAGTATTTTATTTAATTTTATTGCACGTCGCAGCAGTCAGTAATATACTCTGTACCAATATACCACTAGCATCGATTGTATAGGTATCGCGCCGAACTTTCACTTTAATCGCTGTCACAAAATGAATCCACGAACCAAGGTGCTCTTCTATTTATAAAAGTAAGTATAAAATCTCGAATGTTCTCGTATAGAAAGAAGCACTAATAACAAATGATTTTGTAAGCATGTAGCATAGTATGACAAAGACAAGGTGCCTTTTTCACCGGAAGGTGACTATCGAATTGTCGCGAACTAAGTATGAAACGTGTCATGAATAAAATGTGAAAACTCGCATGAAATGTGTTTTTATACGTCGCTACTTATGTTCTCACTGACTGAAAATCACAGATCAAACCCTTGATGAAATCGCAGATCGTGTTCGGAATCCCAACTTCGTATTTCATCGTAGCAGCCAGTAGCAATGAAATGGGTGTGTGGGCGAGTTAGAAAGAGAAAAATATATGTTGTTGATGCGTAATTATACCAAGAAGTGAGAGTTATCACTTAAAAAAAAAACATAACATATTGTTTAGATTTACAACAGCGACATCTCAAGTCAATTTCCTAATATGCAAATATTGGGGTTGAGCAGGTTATCAACTGTAAAGTAGATCCTGTAGATGAAGCCACAACCTGAGAGTTGAACAAAGCAAACAGAATTTTATAACGAGGCGGTACTCGAACGGTTAGCTCAGTTGGTTAGAGCACCGGCACGGAACGCCGGAGGTCGTGGGTTCGAATCCCGCATCGTTCATAAAATTTTGTTTATCAAATTTTATTTGTGTACATGTAATTTTTTCAAATTCTTTTCTAAAACATATTTTTTCATTTTCATGGCGGCCATCTTAGAATTCGTCATTTTTGAGTTTCTAATATACGCTCTCATTCAGGTTTATAACAGTTACTAGCTGACCCGGCAAACGTTGTTTTGCCATATAAAGTATAATTCACGCGATAGTTTTATAAGTAATAAAATATTGCCTATATTATAGCCTGTACATCATTTTGTTCTATTGTCAATAGTTTTTGCAGCGCACGCAAAAATAGGTTTTCGATTTTACACCTTGTGATCCCTAATTTTGAAAAAAAAACATAGCCTTCCTCGATAAATGGACTACCCAACACTGGAAGAATCATTCAAATCGGACCAGTAGTACCAGAGATTAGCGCGTTCAAACAAACAAACAAACACTGCAGCTTTATAATATTAGTATAGATAAACCTTAAAGTTAATATTAAAGTTTCTGTTAGATACTCTTGGGGTGCGGATCCCTAAAAAGTATTGTATCTGCTCCCATGTCTACCTCTGTCATGTTTGAACATTTACAGATTAGCCGTTGGGATCAAACAGTTGCTGCAGACGTGTGCCGGCGTGTGCGTTCTCATGACGTCACTGGGCATGCCCGCGCTCCATCCCACGCTGCGGAACTTGGGCGGGAAACCCTTGTTCACGGCGCACTTTGAGATGCCGTCTTTGGATCAGGTAATAAAAAAGCTTCGCCACGAAAATGAAAAAGTATGGGAGGTGTAGTGTTGTGGCCATGTCCTTTGCCATGATAGAAATTGTTCATAGTTCTTCTTCGGGATTTTCAACTAAGCTTGAAAAAAAAGCACTACACGTTGAGTAATTGTTTGTTTTTGATAAATCTAAAAAAAATACAAATTCCAATATTACCTACCTACTGGGTATACTATAATATATATACACTAGCCGTTCCTGCCCGCTTCGTTGGGAGAATTTTAAAAGGAAATAAATTAATAAAGGAGCATTGGAATTCGAAGTAGTGATACACCATCTAGGATAAATTTCGCATCGAACGGTGGTAGTTTCATGTCGATACGATCAGTGGCTTAGGCGTGATTGAGCCTCAAACAAAGACCATTTTGATTACATATACTCGTATAATATAGATTGTCTATTTTGGGAATTCTATCTGTCAACAATTTCTATGTAACGAGTAAAATATTAATGAAACAGGAAGAACGAGCTGAACTGTTGAGACATCTGCTGAACGACAAGATCCGTGATTGTTTTGTTGTGGAAGACGATGACGTAATCAAGATGGCGGCCGACACGGGAGGGTCCAACGTGCGGGACGTGATCGACTACCTCAATAAGATTATATTTAAAGCGGTGAAGAAGAAACGTATGTCTTTACATAAAATTATTATAGGTACTTATTAAACATATAAGACGTTCTTAGTTACATTCCTATGAGTAAAAAAAAATATAAAAGTAAATCAAGTGTTATAAATATCTAAAAAAATGTATCTATACAATAACTTTATATTACTTCTATTGGATGTAATAAGTTTCAAAATGAAAGTATTTACAAACAAATTTCACGTCTTTGACTGTTAACATAGAAAAAAGAGTACAGCGTACTTATTACCCGACCATATAGCCGAATAGTTAGTGACCCTGAGTACTAACCTAGAGGTGCCGGGTTCGAATCCCGGTAGGTGCAATCATTTGCATGATGAATATGGATGTTTGTTTCCGAGTCGTGGATGTATCTTATGTATTTTTGTATGTTTAAGTAAGTATACTGTATTAAATATAACATTATTGTCTCGTACTCATAGTACAGGCTATGCCTAGTTCGGGGCAAGATAATTTGTGTATGTGTGTGTGTGTGTGTCAATATTATTATTATATTAAATTATAATTCTTAATGTTCCCAGATAGTTTGTTGATTCGTAGAGACTGAAAATTTCTACATTTTTTTATTGTATGTCTATAAGAATTTGTTATTTTTTAAGGGATATCCCTCACTTGTGGGGTTAATTATACAAAATAAATTTGTTACCAAAATTTTTTGAACGTTGCGGGACTCGAACCCGGGACCTCTCGAACACCAAGATTACGAACCATGTGTCACTCGAACGGCGGTTAACTCAGTTGGTAAGAGCGCTTGCCGGAACCCGAGAGGTCGCGGGTTCGAGTCCCGCATCGTTCATAAATTTTGGTTACAAAAATAATTTGTGTCTTTAATTAAAAAAAATTCAGAGAAAGAAGATATCGTCAAGCCTAGACTCATAGACGAACCAAGTGAAGCGAGTGAGAAGAGCAAGCAGTTTGATATCTGGGCTCCTGTGGGAGGTATGGAGGATGTCAAGCGACAGCTGACTGAGTGCATATTCTGGCCCATTATGGTAAGGATGACTGTGCATCCCTCTTTTTTTTATAGAAAAGAGCAAACGAGCGTACGAGTCACCTGGTGTAAAGTGATTACCGCCGCTCATACGGCGTGGCCAGCCTTTAAGGAAGGTGTACGCACTTTTTTTTGGTACCCATGTCGTATCGTCCCGAAAACACCGCACAAGGAAGCTCATTCCACAGCTTTGTAGCACGTGGAAGAAAGTTCTTCGAAAACCGCACTGTGGAGGACACCTCTTGTAACCATGGCACATTTTGTTTGTGACTTTATGAGCAATGTCGTAAATAATTTTCACATATCTCTAGAATTTCTATAATGATTTGTTTGTCTGTTTTGATGAAATTTCTAAATGAAAAACCAATCTAGTCATTACTCATCTATGTCATTCCCTTCGCATGAAGCTCCATCTTATCCAATGTTTTAGGCCAACTATTCAACTATTTTTGTATCAGTAAAGCAATGAATCATCTAAATTCACCAGTATAGCTCTCTCACCCAGATACTAAATTAATTTTACATTAGACATGTTGGGAAATGATGGCTTAAGGTGTGACATGATCAGATTATAATGGACTGAAAAGTAGCTGAAATAACTATAAATAATAAAAAAGCTTTCGTGACACTTTTATGTATTAACGCAAGTGGAAAAAGTGAAGGAAGTATAGTCAGTACCGTGGGACATGGAGGAAGAAATAACAATTTATTCCCTGGCAAGAAACTCAGCGGGCTTCTTTTTTTTTTTTCATAAAAATATGGTTACAATGTCATTAAATACATTCAAATTCAATTCGTACAATAAAATTTATGGCTCGCGAACAAGCCCCGGACGTTTTCCGCGGTAGGCCGCCTCGGCCTATAGAGTTTTTGCAGAGCCACCGTCAGGCTGAACCAGCATCGAGCTCTCAGCTTATCATGAAGTCGAAGTGCCTAACGCGGTTTATATTATAAGCCAGTTTTGCATGAGACTTTACGTTCGGAAAGCTATAGTCACCACTGCCATTATATTATTTCTCCGACTTGTACAAAAAGGAAAACGAAAACAAATTACAGGCTGTCCAGAGCAAAAGAGTTATGGAGAACGCCTTTCGCATTATAAGTTCTGTGTTCAGAACATTGAGGAAAACCTTACTATTAGGACCAGAAAAAAATTCCATCGTTGGTAGAACAAGGCAAAACGCAACCGACTTGAGTGCGCGCGGCAAACTTCCGAGGCGCTTTTGAGCATAGACAAAAACTGACAACGTTCCAACGAGCGAGGATTTGCCGTGGGCAGCTGTTCGCTCAGTCAGTACGCGGCTAATGGTAATGAGACCGTGTTCCAGTACCCGGCGCTGTTCAGGTCGCAGTCATGCGGCATCATGCTGTACGGGCCCCCGGGCACAGGCAAGTCCCACATCGGCTCCTGTCTGGCGCGGCTCACCAACATGAGACTGATCTGTGTCAAAGGGCCCGAGCTACTCTCCAAGTACATTGGGCAGAGCGAAAAGGCGGTACGAGATGTGTTTGATAAGTAAGTTATCATTTTATTAGGTGTACACAGTTAGGTATTTCTACCTACAAGTACCAATAGGTAGAACCGTTGAATCTAATAATCATAACTCACTGATATCTACATTCGTGTTTTAATCCCCAATTATCAACAGTTGCATACAAGACTTTATCTACACCCATAATATGAATCCTCTATAAATGATTCTGAAACAGTTAGCTTACTAACATGCTAACATTAAAAAAGTCAGTCCTAGTAACCATAATATCATCTAAATTGTAAAGGAGTGTTATCATGAAAACGGATGATATAATGTTGTACTGAATTTCATTACAACACTCATTTGGATGAAGTAATGGTTATTAGGACATTGGATGTTTTAATGTTGGCAAAAAGCTAACTGTTTTAGAATCTTTAATACAGTATTTAAAGCATGTGTGTAGATAATAGTATATGGCGATACAAGTGACGCGGACGCGATGGACTCGGGTTGCAGACCGAGCTGTAGGCGAGGGCGTAAATCAGGCGAGTGTCTAGTGAGCAAGTTGCTCACGAGTTTCATACATACTTGCGAGGAAAAATATGTATTGCCTAGATTGGTCAATAAGTGAATGTACAATTTTCGAAATGATATTATTCAAAAAATGTAAATGGATTTTCAGCGACATAAAACCTCTTTGTTGTTACAAAAAAAAACTGTATTACCCGGTTAAATTGAAAATGCTCTGTTTACTCTCATATTATTTGCAGTTAGGTACTAACTAGACTTTGTAGGGATAATTCTATTATGCACTAGTGTGTTATAGTTCGGTTTATGGCCCTAAGAACGATGTTATAAGGCTTACTGTACCAGCAAGTGTGTTGAAAAATAATGTTGTATACACCTATTAAACATGCACTGTAATTATAATTGAGTAACAATGTATGATGGTATAACTGTTCCAATAAATAAATGAAGAGAAATTTCTGTCTGTCGACCTGCCCATGAAGTAGTTATCTATCTGAAAGTGTTATAAAAATCACAGTAGATGCATTAAATATCGCGCATTATAAATAAAAACATAAAGATAACGTTTAATTTCAATCCCCCTGAAAACGAGTTCTGGAAAGGTCTTGAAACGTCGGGTTAACTAAAATAATAATAAAAATGTAACTTTTACGCAAAAATCTAATGTAAAAACACAATAAAACGCGTTTTCATCCTTTAAAAGTGTTTATTTAAACATAAAGATCAACATTTTCCTCAGAAGTGGCAACATTATATTTCGTTTCAGAGCGGAGATGCAGCGGCCGTGCATATTGTTCTTTGACGAGTTCGACAGTCTGGCGCCCAAGTAAGTATATTGTAAGTGACATGCTTCTATGTTCTTAATGTCTTTCGGCAATCATCGCATTTCCGAAGACAGACGAATGATAATATATCGTCCTTTTCTTGTGATGTAGGCGGGACTGCCTATGTAAAGATTTAAATTTAGTTTAGTATGAAACGTGCAGTGATTTGACATAAGTTTGAAAGAGTAATTACAATATGGCGATGAAGTATAATCCGGCCAAGTTTGAAAGCTAATAGTTGCTTAAAACGTAGTGGATTTCGGCTATCTCCGTTGTTTACTATATTATAGGGCAGTGCGGCCGATATTAATATCATCTTTGTGATGCAGGAGACGGCTATTCGCGATATTTATAACCTAGGTCCTAAATATTCATTAAGAGAAAAATAAAAGAAATAAACATTTTGACTGTTGCTTCCCAATATATTCTTGAGAATGTTGAATATGTTCATAAGCACATTGAAGAATTTGCTAGAAACTGTGACAATCAGAATGTTACCACGAGGAATAAACATAAACTTGTGATGCCTATTACTCGGTTAAGTCGAGTTAGTAAGTCTTTTATTGGGCGATGTATATGCTTTTCTACAATAAGATCCCAGAAAATGTACTAATCAAATGTGTTACGAAATTTAAAAACATTTGTAAAGACGTTTGTGTGGGAAAGGTTACTATAGCATAAACGATTTTCTTAATGATACCACAGACTGGGAATGAAGCGAACACCCTCAGGCTATTATAAATGTTTATTGTACATTGTAATCCATATTTTTATATAAAAAAAAACACTGAGTTTAGTGCGCACGTTCTTCTCAGGTCTGAGGCAGTCTATTTTGAACGGGTGGTAGTATTTTATGTCCAATAAGTGAATTTTGAATCCTATTTTCATTAAAAAATATTTTGAATTTATAGCAGTCATCTATCAATCACTGCACGTTTCATATAATTGCTTGTTTGAGTATTTTCTTAGAGAGTGTCGCTAGGCTGTTCTGAATGTAAGTTATGTTTGAGACGCGGGCACGACTCGACGGGCGTGACGGACCGCGTGGTGAACCAGCTCCTGGCCAGGTTGGACGGGGCGGAGGGCGGCGCCGCGGGGCCCGTGATGGTGGCCACCTCGCGCCCCGACCTGCTGGACCCCGCGCTGCTGCGACCCGGGCGTCTGCACTCGCACGTGTACTGCGGCCTGCCGCACGAGGTACTGGCGTATACAAGTATCCAACTTTAACTAAGCCAAACAGTGCAACAACAACGAATGCAATACAAATAGTACAATTTGCTGAGCCCGACAACAGATTTCTCCATACCTCAATGAAGCAAATACTTTAAATATGGATGCTCATAGACGACTTCATTTAAACACGCTTCTTTTTGGTATTATAATGACAAAAACGCCAAAATATTTATATAATAAATTGGAATGGCTAGGTCAGCGCAGCCAGTTAAATTTTGAAACAAGGTTCGCTTTCAATGTCCTGTCAGTCCCACTCCATCATTCCGCCTCTTTTGGAGGAAGTTTTAGGTACAGTACCACCAAGTCCTGGAATGATATATAAAAGCGCCTTGTAATAACTTAAAATGAAACAACTCACATGTGATTCCTGTAGCGTGGCAACAGAGTGTGGGCGACGGTGAAAACTTCACATCACTTGACCCAACGCCAGTGCCCTCACCTTCTTCCATTATGTCAATTATTCTTAATAAGTGCAGCATTTTGAATAAGTTGTCATTATTACCCTTATTACAATCTTCAATTAATACATTAATATAAAAGTATTTGACGATCTAAACAGTTTGTTATTTTAAAATGTTATGCCTCACTTCCGGGTTTAATTATACAAATTAAATTTGTAACCAAAATTTATGAACGACGCGGGACTCGAACCCGCGACCTCTCGGGTTCAGTCCGAGCGCTCTTACCAACAGAGCTAACCGTTCGAGTTAAGCATGGATCGTAAATTTTGTTCAAGTCTCATTTGAACAGCTTCCTTGTGCGGTGTTTCCGGGACGATACGACATGGGTACCTTCAAAAAAGCGCGCACACCTTCCTTAAAGGCCGGCAACACTCTTGTGATTCCTCTGGTGTTGCAAGAGAATGTGGGCGGCGGTGATCACTTAACACCAGGTGATCCTTACGCTCGTTTGTCCTCCTATTCCATAAAAAAGAAGATCAATGAATTGTAGAAATATTTATCTACACTCATGCTTTAATGATTCTAAAACAGTTAGCTTATTGCCAACATTAAAACACCCAATGTCCTAAAAACCATTACATCATCCAAACGAGTGTTGTAATGAAATTCAGTACAACATTATATCATCCGTTTTCATAATAACACTCCTTTGGATGATATTAGGTAGTAACCTAGTATTAACTAGGACTGTCTATTTTAATGTTAGCAGTAAGCTAACTGTTTCAGAATCTTTTAGAGCATTCATATTATGGGTGTAGATAAAGTCTTATATGCAACTGTTGATAATTAGGTATTAAAACACTCATGTGATACTATTAACCACCCACATTCGTATTTTAATACCCCTTATTACACAACAGTTGCATGAATATCATTCACCTCTTCGACCTGTACCGTTGTCGTGTAGAAGCAGCGCTACGAGGTGCTGCAAACGCTGGCTGGCAGTGTGTCGGTGGACGATCGCGTGGACCTGCGCGAAGTGGCCGCGTGGACCGAGGGCTTCTCCCCCGCAGACCTCAAGTCGCTGCTGGTCACCGCCCAGCTGGCCAAGCTCGAGTCGCTCTTAGTGAGTTCAACTCATAAAATACAACTGTACAAAATTCAAGTTCATTTTGTATTTCGATTTGAAGGACACCGTATCTAGTGACATTGCTTTTAACTAGTTAACATTGCCGGTAACATTATATTGGGGATACCAAACTCTTAAAATCTATACTACCAAAGCTTACAATGCTTTGGTATGGACTACATTTTACACACACGCAATTGGAAATGGATTTCTGAAATCTTTGCAGGTACGTTTTATAAAACCCAGCATTTTCCAAGACTTTAGGGTAATGTTATCGATATGTTGAATAAAACATTGTTTTTTGTCTATAAGTATACCAAGATTACGAATTATTTGTTTCGTCTTCGATATCCGGAATCCATATTGAGTCAAAGCCTTGCTTTTCAAGCGTTTTCGATGCTAGCGACATCTATCTCCCTTCCGGTTTGTGCGTGCAGTGCCACCTAGTGTTTCTTTTACGGACTAAAGTTGTTAAGTTGGAATGACGCACAAAATCTTTTCCTCATTATAGCGTCGTTTTTCGTTGCGTTCACATCGATCTAGCTAATTTAGTAAAGCAAATTAAATTTAAAAAAGTTATTTAAGCTCTACTTTGTCTCCCTTCTAAATGGAGCCTAATTCAATTAGTGGAAATATAAGTGCTTCAAATAAAAGAAGATATGAAGAAAGAAGTAGCAAAAAAATTCGTCATCGAGTTCCAGTTCGGAGAGTGAATCCAGTTCAAATACCGATAAGCAGCAGGGAAAATCACACATTCGTAAGTTGAAACGAGTGCGCCAAGTAAGTGATTCCCAATTTGAATTATTATCACAACAAGTTGCTTTCTTAACAAATATCATTACCCAATCTCAATCAGATATGATTAATAATCAGTTTAATTCTGCGAATACCTCACATACAAAAAACCAATCTTGTTTAGAGGTTGCAACGTCGTGTTGAAATAATGTTCCGATTACGTCATTAAATTCTGATGTACCCTCAATGCAGACATCGGGTTCTCAATCGTGTTCGAGTTTCTCATTAGTGCCCCCAAATAACGATCAGGATAAAAATCAACTGGTTTTAGCCGAGTCATCTACTAAAGATTTAATTGTAAGGAATGGAATTCGGTACGGTTTGCTGAAGTACAAAAGAAATACGTTACGACACCTGGATTTGTAGAACTAGAAATTAATGACGAGTTAAAACGTTTTGGTTCTCAATCCACTGAAGAATATCGCCAATATCTTTTAGAACGTTCTTTCTCTGCTATGACGAATGCTCTTTTGACACAAAAAGATGAGTTGGGTAAAATATTACAAGAAATAATTGATTGGTCTGCAAATAAGGAAACAAATCTAACACCTACTTCACTGTTTCAAAAAATTAATCAATCGTTTAATAAAGATTCTACTAACATGAAAATTACGGATGATTTAATACAACTTGCTTGCGGTAGGCGAGCTGATACCATTCAGAACCGTCGCGAACTGCTTCTTAAACAAATTCCTGATGAGCATCATTCTGAAGCTCTGAGGAAAATCCCACCATCCGCAGAGTATTTGTTTAATAACGAACAAATAAATATCTTGATTCAAAAAATTGGGGGGGCCGAGAAATTGTCTGCCGCCAGATCAGCAATGCGTACAACACAGGGATACAGCAACAGTTCAATTAGGCAACCTCAGAGGAATGATAATATTCCTAAGCCTTCCACAAGCAAGCAACTGAATGAAAAGCCATTTCGTAACAGCTCTAAAAGAGGAAAAATTATTAAATCAAAATCATTCTCAGATAACAGATCCGCATCATCGAGGGGACGACAGAATGGAAAACCAAGAAAGCACCGTTCTGACTCCCCGACTAGACATTTCAACCGCCGTGCATGACCCGCGAGCATTTCGGGGTGGGTGTCTAAAGCAATATTATCATATCTGGAAAGAAATTGGAGCACCACCGCATGTCTGTCAAATCTTAAAAGGTATGCGCATCCCTTTTATGTTGAAACCACCCCTAATAACCCCAAGTCGTCTAGTACTGGAATGTTTCAAAACCAAAGAGAGTGTTCCAATGACCCAACAAATAGAAGTGATGCTCAAGTCTCAAATTCTAGAGGAAGCGGAAACTTCTCCCAGTTACCTTTCAACCCTTTTTCTTGTCCCGAAGTCGGATGGATCGGTTCGACCGATATTCAATCTCAGAAAGTTAAACGAATTTTTAAAAACGAAGGAATTCCATCTGTTCAGCCATTTCCGAGTGCCACAGTTTTTACAGAATCGAGATTGGATGGCAAAATTAGATTTGAGCCAGGCTTATTTCCACGTGCCGATTGCCAGAGAACATCGCAGATTTCTGAGACTGAGCTACAAAGGGAAACTGCTCCAGATGACCTGCTTACCCTTCGGCCTTTCCTCAGCACCAAGAACTTTTGCCACAGTGACAAACTGGATCGCAGAACATCTAAGGTCACACAACATAAGGTGCGTTGTATATCTCGACGATTTTATGATCGTAAATCAAAATCGCCGGATACTTTACGATCACATAGCTTTTGCAGTACACTTCATGCAGACACTGGGATGGACGATAAATTTCGACAAATCTGTTCTGGCTCCGACTCGTCAATTAGAGTTTTTAGGAATTCTATGGGACACCGAACACAACACGAGATCCTTGTCAGAGCCGAAGTGCGCTACGCTCCGCAAAGCACTTCAGAAACAGATGTCGAAAGGCAGTTGGTCCCTCAAACAGGCCCAGTCCCTACTGGGGAGACTCAACTTTGCCACATTTGTGATTCGGAGAGGAAGGCTTCATTGTCGAACGTTTCAATATTACAGTCGACAGCTTCCAAAACTACACCCTTACCAACCGTTTCAGTTGCCAGAACCTGCCGTGACAGAAATGAAATGGTGGTACAACGCAGCCTCCGGTACGACACCGATTCACAGTCCCCCGTTCTCCCATCTCCTAACAACGGACGCCTCCGATATGGGATGGGGTGCTCAGGTTGGACAATCCATGATCAAAGGTCAGTGGACAGAGACACAGAAACGCTGGCATTTAAATGTTAAAGAGCTATATGCAGTTTTTGCAGCAATATCGGAAAAGAAGGATCAATTGCCCCAATGTCACATTCTGATCCAAACCGACAACAGCACAGTGGTAGCTTATATCAACAAGGAAGGTGGGACCAAGTCAAAGAAATTACTCAAATTGACAAAGAAGTTACTGGTTCTCCTAGACGAGTTGGACACATGCATAACAGCTCAGTACTTCCCGGGGCGGTACAATGTCGAAGTAGATGCCTTGTCACGCCAAAGGGGCCTCTTGCCCGAATGGCATCTGACAAACGAAGCCACTCAAATTATATTTCAGATGTGGGGAACTCCAGTCGTGGACCTGTTTGCATCAAATACGGCACATGTAGTGGATTGTTACGTAACGAGAGACACTCAAGACAGTCAAGCTCTATTTCACAATGCGTTTTGTCAACAATGGAACTTTCGGCTAGCATGGTTGTTCCCCCCGCCAAACTTGATTCCTCTGGTATTGCAGCACTTAAACGAGGCTCAGGGTCTTTACATATTGATAGCCCCACAATGGACGAGATCCTTCTGGATAGCCGACATCCAGCGCAGAGCAATACAAGCCCCGTTTTGCATTGCAAATCTTCACATAGTACTGGTAGAGACAAGGACGTGGATGCATCCACCTCGAATACAAGAAATCCAGTTGGAAGCGTGGCTGATTTTGGGTGGTCAGAGGTAATCGAGGATTGGTCAGAAGAAGATAAAGCCTTATTGCTATCCAGTTGGCGAAAATCAACTCAACACTTATGCGCCAGCATGGAGAAAATGGAAAGAATGGTGTGCTAAGGGTTCAACAAATTTTAAATTTCCTTCTACTACAGAGGTGGCACGATACTTAGCTTACCTCCACAATGTAGAAGGACTGGCCTATAGAACTATACTTGTTCATAAATCCGTGATTTCAACTTTTACCAATATCACCAATAACGATGAATTTATCTTCAAATTTCTTTATTAAGCATATACTAAAAGCAATTTCGGTATCACGAGTAAAATCTTTAAAACCCCCTATTTGGGATCCTAAAATTCTTATAAGTCATTTATCTAAAGTCAATCCTAATGAAAATAATATGTTTGAAGTTTCTAAACGAACTGCAATCTTGTTATTATTGTCGTCCGGCAGAAGAGTCCATGATCTCACCTTGCTGCATATAGGCTCAGGAAACTTTATAGATGAAGGTGATTCAGTCTTGCTTTGGCCAGTATTCGGCTCGAAAACTGATAAGGCTGATCACAGACAGTCCGGGTGGAAAATGCTTAAGAATACCAACCAAAAGATCTGCTGTGTGTACTGGATTAGACGTCTGATACAGGTATCACAGGAACGCCGTGAGAAAGGCAACTACAGTCATTTCGTAGTCCACGACCTGCTACGAGGACAATAATAGGGGGCTGGGTAAAATCAGCACTTAAAGATACAGGAATTAACGCCCCACCTGGTTCAGTTCGTTCGGCAGTTGGATCCTTAAACTGGTTAGAAAATTTTAGCATCGATCAGATTCTGTCTCACGGGAAATTGGAAATCAGAACACACATTTCGGAAGTACTATCAGAAACAAATCATTCCTAATGTTAATAATCAGGAGTCCCTTTCCTTATCTAATTATTTTGATGCTGTCAAATAGATGATATTTTGATCTTTAATTATTGTATACCAATAATTAATATATCGACTTTAATTAATTTTCATTTAATTTTATTTATGTAAACAACACATTATAGCATCATCGTAAAGAGTACCAGGAGATAATAAACATATCACTCAATATGGATTCCGGATATCGAAGACGAAACAAATAATAGAGAGTTTTAACAAACAATAAAACTTACCTATTATTTTTTCTGAGATATCCGGAATCCAGGTAATGTCTACCTGGTACATTGAGTCTAATAATGAGGAAAAGATTTTGTGCGTCATTCCAACTTAACAACTTTAGTCCGTAAAAGAAACACTAGGTGGCACTGCACGCACAAACCGGAAGGGAGATAAATGTCGCTAGCATCGAAAACGCTTGAAAAGCAAGGCTTTGACTCAATATGGATTCCGGATATCTCAGAAAAAATAATAGGTAAGTTTTATTGTTTGTTAAAACTCTCTATTAATGTTGTCTGTTCCAAAGGATAATTAATAACGACGTAATATAATGCAGTCTGAGTTTTTAGTGATCTTGACATGGACACATTTTTTCGGATTAAGAATCATTTTATGTACATTACACCAGTTGCAAATATTATCCAGGTTTTCAAATTATCTGCGTACATTGAACATTTACTCTAATTATCATTAATAAAAGTACTGGACCAAGATGTGAGCCCTGAGGAACGCCTGACGTAGGAAAAGGTTAACTAATTGTACCTGTTTAAAGTAACCCTCTGCCTTCTGTCATTTAAATAAGACTGTTACAAATTTAATAAATTACCATGAATCCCAAAGAATTTTAATTTTGAGAGAAGTATATCGTGGTTCACTTTATCGAACGCACTAGAAGAACCCAAAGAAAGATCCGTCACATAACCCAAAACGTTACGAAGAGCTGACTTGTCTGACAAAAAAGCAGTGTATCTGCCAATTTTTGTGATAATGTTTCATTTGAGATCTTGCGTCACACTGCCGGCGCCATTTTAAGCAATATACTAATAATATACTGAGGTTATAAAGATCAGAGGGGTAAAAACGAATAGGGCTCGCCTACGCGTCCAATGGTTAATTCTTTGAAGCCGACGTGCGGTAGTAGGTTGCCATAGTAACAAATCTAAATTCAAAGTCTGATTGTACTCACAACTTTCAGGTGAGCAGTGAGGAAAGGAAGTTGGAGTCTGTGGTGATATCGAAGGAAGACATTGAGAGCGCGCTGTCTGAAACGAAACCTTCCCTCTCCCACCAGCAGAGAATGTTCTACGATATGATGTGAGAACCTTTAGTAAATTTATTTTTAATTTCCTTTAGAAATTCATGATGCTTCTAGCGTTATGTAATAGGTTATGCAATTATAATATGGTGGTAATTAATAACAATTTTTTTTCAAGCTTGTTCACAATCTAAGCGTGCGTACAAAGTACACATGTTAGAAGTGAAACCTGTATTGTGGATGAATCTCTAAACTGCATATGAAGTCCTGGAACATGATGCTAGGATGGCATATGTTTTCAACCGCTATTAGCCGCCGAAAAACACTACTATCACCACCATCGCTACCATATTTATGTTCTCCTGGTGTCGTCGTGCGCATGATGTCAGAATACATTCATGATATATACTCGCGTGATACATAAAACAATATCTTCTTCACTGTCGTTGTGCTTCGTCTGGTTCCTATCTCATTTCCTACCACGTATCTTATGAATTTATGTGTCTGTTTTGTTTTTCTTTTCACTGTCGTTGTGCTTTCGTACTGTACTGTCGTTTCATCAAGTTTTCACTTCAAACAAAAATTTCAGCTACAAGAGGTTTCGTGGGGAGCCGCTGTCTACGGAGCAGCGGGCAATGTCGCTGCAGATGCAGCGGCAGAGAGTCACTCTTGCCTAGCGGATGCAGCTGTCTTCTGCGATCTGCCAACATCTCGCTCGTTAGATCATCTTCTGACCAACTATTTAAACAACGACAAGTTCTTGTAACTCCTTTGATATTTCTTCTATCCCATAAAAGTATTAAGTAAGTCTTGTGACTCCATTTACTTAATAGGATGAGAGATCTACAAGGAAGTGCGAAGATGTTCAGCTGATGGTAATTGATACTCCCTGCCCATTACAATGCAGTGCAGCTCAGGATTCTTTAAAAACCCGAAATTTCTGAGCGGCACTACAATTGCGCTCGTCACCTTGAGACATAAAATGTTAAGTCTCATTTGCCCAGTAATTTCACTACGGCGCCCTTTAGACCGAAACACGTTAATGTTTACACATTATTGCTTCACAATAGAAATAGGCGTCGTTGTGATACCCATAATCTAACCGGCATCCTGTGCAAAGGAGCTTCCCACTGGTACATGAGTACAAGGTAAATTTTCTCATCAGATAAACCGGCACTAAACGAACCACGTCATGGGGTGAATTGAGACGATTTTGAAAGCCTTCCAAAAATATGAGAGAGATATATTGTAAATATAGTATGGACTAAGGCGTTCAAGCCGGATAGTTTTGTAAGACTGGGTTTATCGGTTGACAAGTTTTTTAAACGGGGTTTAGCGATTTGAATACAATTTGTCAGTGTTTAAAAATGATCAATACAAGAGTTTTTATTAATTACATTAAAATTATGTTTTTTGATCACAAAAAAAGCAGAAAAGTTACGTAGAAATCTCAGATCATTTATACGTCTAGATAGATTATGATAGCTGGGAAAAATTAAATTTAGAATTAGCTTCAATTTTGAGCAATACACGCACACTAACCCAAAGTGTCATACAAACCGCGAGTGTAAGACGTAGCTTGTCACGCACACTAAAGTCATAAAGCCTGGCCTGTTTTCATCGGTTGTCTAACAGCAAGATATTATCTAGACGTATAAATTATCTAAGGTAGAAATAATTAAATGCATTAATAACTAATACAAACACTTCATAGTCAACTTTAAGTTAAACCCTTAAATTTAAGGACAAATCAATAATAAACGTTTAAAGATCAGTAATGTGTAAACTACTAGTGACTAGTGTGTTAATAGTGAAGACGTAGAAAGATTAACTTCCCTGTTGCTATATTGGTAAAGCGGACACGTTAACTCGTTTGCGGCACATCTGCAAAGAGGATGTAAATACTAATAAGAGGCGGGAATGCCTAAGTAATTATTAAAATTTAGTTTAGTATGACACATGCAGTTATTTGATGTAAGTTTGACATAGTAGTAATTACAGTATAATTATAATTATTATATAATTATAATTCGGCAAGTTTGAAAGCGAACGGTTGCTTAAAACGTAGTGGAATTCGGCTATCTCCGTTTTTTTACAAGATTATAACCGTCATCTGTCAATTTATCAATGACTGCACGTTTCCTACAATCGAGTGAATCGGTTTTTTCTTAGAGAGTTTCGCTGTGATCCACGACAAGGTGACGTCGAACAAAACTCTAGTTTTAAAATATATAATGTTCTCAGTGTTTTTAACGTTGAAGTCAAGGTGAATTGGCATAAACTGATCTTTTAGAAGAAACTTCAAATGTCACTTTGATACTACACGAAGTAGGTATTTGAATTGCGCGCGAGAATTTATGAAGCGACCAATCGGTGATGAAAGTTCAGGGGTTGATAATAATCATCTCAGCCACTTCTCTTTATTCTTGTCTATTCACTCATGGTATAATATTAAGTTTTTTTTAAATTATTTATTGTAATGATTTGGTTACAGGTCGTAACGGTATGTTGTTTAACATTTATTATTATTAACATTCAGAAATATATCATATACTGTAATATTCAATATAAAGAGAAGGATAAAAGTAATTTAAATAATGTATTTAACTTCTTGTTGTTCTCTGGTGCTGGAACAACTCACTGTCTAAACAATTTGTTGTTTTTTTTAAGTGATATCCCTCAGTTCTGGGATTAAACAAATCAGACCATAGTATGTCTAATGTCAAAAATGGTATGCGTCATTCGGGTAGTTGTTACCAACAATATCTATGGTACTATATGTTATAACCTAACACAAAATATGTAAATAGCTTGATGCTTTTGTGCTAAACCCATTTACCAAATTTGAATATAAATACTTTTTATTTGTATTGTATAATTTTAGTTGACACATATACCTAATATATAATTTATCGTTGTTAAAACGAAAGGTTGAGTTTTAAGTACATGTTTTATATATTATGTTAGTGGCCATTTTGTTATGTTTTATATTGGTGCTATGATTGGTTCTGTTACAAAATAAATATCGTTAAAATGGCTTGTTCTTTTATTTCGTATCGTCAAATTAAAAGAGAGATGGCGCTGCAGTGCAACCGTTAACGTTATCTTGAGTTATATCCGTTTATTTTTATTTTTTGTATTTTTAAAGTTTTTAAATATATTCAGGAAGAAATTTATTTTAAAATGTATTTTAAATTTTGTATTTATGTATATATAACCAAACAGAATCTGCGCAGTTGTTAGCCACAACATTTTTCCCGGTAGATGACGAAACCATTGAAAATGAAGATCACAGAAGCATAAGGACACAGGCTGCGCAAGTAAACACATCAGATGACAACGAATATTATGACCCACTGTTTACACGGACAGAAATTGCAGTAGCCACAATGAGTTTCAATCCCAAAAAAGCCCCAGGATCTGACGGACTAACAGCAGACATATGTCAACATGCCATAAATCATGACCTCGAAATCTTCCTCGCACTAGCAAACAGATGCCTGCAATTAAGCTACTTCCTAGTCATATGGAAAAAGGCAACGATAGTAGCTCTCAGGAAACCCGGGAAGGAAAACTATACAGAGCCCAAATCCTACAGACCGATTGGACTTCAGCCAATAATGGGTAAAATTCTGGAAAAGATGATAGTAAACAGACTGAAATGGCACATTCTACCCCGCTTAAGTGAACATCAGTATGGATTTATGCCCCAAAAAAGCACAGAGGACTCTCTCTTTGTCCTAATCAACCAAATACGATCAAAGCTAGCGCAACACAAAATAATCACAATAGTATCACTAGACATAGAGGGAGCCTTTGACAGCGCGCGCCGGCAATCAGGGTCCGTCTTGCCGAAGAAAAGTGCCCAATCAACCTAAGACGCATAATTGACAGTTATTTACAGAATTATAGACAGGTGAATGTAAGATACGGGGGGCAAGAAGTCACGAGATCAACAAGCAAGGGATGCGTGCAAGGATCGATTGGAGGCCCTATTTTGTGGAACTTTCTCTTGGATCCGCTTCTTAAGGAACTACAACGAAACGGTCACTATTGCCAAGCTTTTGCAGACGATGTCGTCGTCTTATTCGATGGAGATACCGCTAGTCAAATCCAAGGCCATGCTAATGCCGCTCTCGAATTAATGCGGGCGTGGGGTGTCAGGAACAAGTTAAAATTTGCCCCGCAAAAAACTAAAGCGATGACTTTTACCAACAAACTCAAATACGATACCCCACGTCTACACATTGGAGGGATCGACATTTGCATGGTTAAGGAAGTCAAAATCTTAGGACTCACTATAGACAATAAACTCACTTTCAATAGTCATGTTGGAAATATATGTAAAAAAGCCTTAATCTTCTATAAGAAATTAGCAAAAACAGCCCGAATAAGTTGGGGACTTCATCCTGAAATAATAAGAACCATCTATATAGCAGTAGTAGAACCAGTCATCTTATATGCCGCAGGTGCGTGGGCGGAAGCAGCAGATAAAATCTGCGTTCAAAAGAACCTAAACGCTGTACAAAGAGGTTTCGAGCAAAAGTTGTGCAAGGCATACCGGACCGTTTCCCTCAATGCAGCGCTGGTGCTGGCTGGGATACTCCCCCTAGACCTACGGATTCACGAAGCAGCCGTTCTGTATAGGGCAAAGAGGGGTGTTCCCCAGCCAGCACTCTGCGACAGGGAGGTAGAGGGAGCCCTACACAAATCTTTCTCACCCAGCGGAACGTATGAGCCTGAAGTTCGTTTGCCTAGAAAGTCAAAATGAGGTTGAAGCAAATAAAGATCAACAAGTGCGCATATTTACGGATGGCAGCAAAATAGCAGACAAAGTCGGAGCAGCACTGTCCGAATGGAGTGACGACAATGAAATCAAAAGTAAAAAATTTAAGCTGTCATCCTACTGCACAGTATATCAGGCCGAGCTTTTTGCCATACGCGAAGCTATGAGAGAAATAGAGAGGAACCCGGGAAGCACCTTCGGCATATACAGTGACTCAAGATCAGCACTTGAGACTATCACCAGTCACCACACTACCCATCCTCTAGCCATAGAAATAAAGAAATACATAAACACTTTGCAAAAACACAACAAATCAGTTTCCTTTTTCTGGTTCAAAGCTCATGCAGGGCTACTGGAAAATGAGCGTGCTGACCAGCTAGCAAAAGAGGCAACTAACTCAAAAAAGAAACCAGAATACGAACTCTGCCCAGTTTCATTTGTTAGGCGACAAATCCGATTAGAGTCGCTTGAAAAATGGAACTGGAGATATAAAAACAATGACACTGCAGGTACGACGAGAATGTTCTTCCCGGACGCAATAATTGCATATAAAGTTATTAGAAAAATAGAGACGACTGGAGTTTTAACCCAGATACTAACGGGTCACGGTGGGTTCGCTGCATATTGGCATAGATTCAAGTGTAAAGAGAACCCATCATGCCCATGCGAACCCGGAAAGGCTGAAAGCGTTGAACACGTCCTACTGGAGTGTCCAATTCACGCAAAAGAAAGATATGAGACGCAACAAAAACTAGAGATAGATATAAATTAAGAAAATGTTAGTATTTTAATTAGCAATAAGAAATATCAGTGTATATTGCCGCCGCACAAAATTATGATTTCAGCAATATGGATATCGTGTCCGAGATTCTCGAGGGTGCAGAGAATGATTTTGGGATCATTTTTGAAATCCAAGATGGCCGCCGCGCAAAATTTTGATGACAAAATTATGGGTATCGTATTCGAGGTTCTCGAGGGTGCAGAGAACAATTTTGTGATCATATTTGAAATCCAAGATGGCCGCCGCACAAAATTATGATTTCAGCAATGTGGATATCGTACCCGAGGTTCTCGAGGGTGCAGAGAACGATTTGGTGCTCATTTTTCAAATCCAAGATGGCCGCCGCACAAAATTATGATTTAAGCAATATGGATATCGTGTCCGAGGTTCTCGAGGGTGCAGAGAACAATTCTGTGATCATTTTTGAAATCCAAGAGGGCTGCCGCAAACAATTATGTTTTCAGCAATATGGATATCGTGTCCGAGGTTCTCGAGGGTGCAGAGAACGAGTTTGTGATCATATTTTAAATCCAAGATGGCCGCCGCGCAAATTTATGATTTCAGCAATATGGATATCGTGTCCGAGGTTCTCGAGGGTGCAGAGAACAGTTCTGTGATGATTTTTGAAATCCGAGAGGGCTGCCGCACACAATTATGTTTTCATTAATATGGATATCGTGTCCGAGTTTCTCGAGGGTGCACAGAACGATTTTGTGATCATTTTGAAATCCAAGATGGCCACCGCACAAAATTATGATTACAACATTATGGGTATCGTATTCGAGGTTCTCGAGGGTGCAGAGAACTATTTTGTGATCATTTTTCAAATCCAAGATGGCCGCCGCACAAAATTATGATTTCAGCAATATGGATATCGTGTCCGAGATTCTCGAGGGTGCAGAGAATGATTTTGTGATCATATTTGAAATCCAAGATGGCCGCCGCACAAAATTATGATTTCAGCAATATGGATATCGTACCCGAGGTTCTCGAGGGTGCAGAGAACGATTTGGTGATCCTTTTTGTAATCCATGAGGGCTGCCGCACACAATTATGTTTTCAGCAATATGGATATCGTGTCCGAGGTTGTCGAGGGTGCAGAGAATGATTTTGGGATCATTTTTAATATCCAAGATGGCCGCCGCGAAAAATTATGATGACAACATTATGGGTATCGTATTCGAGGTGCTCGAGGGTGCAGAGAACTATTTTGTGATCATTTTTCAAATCCAAGATGGCCGCCGCACAAAATTATGATTTCAGCAATATGGATATCGTGTCCGAGATTCTCGAGGGTGCAGAGAATGATTTTGTGATCATATTTGAAATCCAAGATGGCCGCCGCACAAAATTATGATTTCAGCAATATGGATATCGTACCCGAGGTTCTCGAGGGTGCAGAGAACGATTTGGTGATCCTTTTTGAAATCCGTGAGGGCTGCCGCACACAATTATGTTTTCAGCAATATGGATATCGTGTCCGAGGTTGTCGAGGGTGCAGAGAATGATTTTGGGATCATTTTTAATATCCAAGATGGCCGCCGCGAAAAATTATGATGACAACATTATGGGTATCGTATTCGAGGTGCTCGAGGGTGCAGAGAACAATTTTGTGATCATATTTGAAATCCAAGATGTCCGCCACACAAAATAATGATTTTAGCAATATGAAAATCGTGTCCGAGGTTCTCGAGAGTGCAGAGAACAATTCTGTGATCATGTTTGAAATCCAAGAGGGCTGCCGCACACATTTATGTTTTCAGCAATATGGATATCGTGTCCGAGGTTCTCAAGGGTGCAGAGAACGATTTTGGGATCATTTTTAAATCCGAGATGGCCGCCGTGCAAGATTATGATCACAAAAATATGGGTATCGTATCCGAGGTTCTCGAGAGTGCACAGAACGATTTTGTGATCATTTTGAAATCCAAGATGGCCGCCGCTCAAAATTATGATAACTACATTATGGGTATCGTATCCGAGGTTCTCGAGGGTGCAGAGAACGATTTTGTGATCATTTTTCAAATCCAAGATGGCCGCCGCACAAAATTATGATTTCAACAATATGGATTTCGTGTCCGAGATTCTCGAGGGTGCAGAAAATGATTTTAGGATCATTTTTGAAATCCAAGATGGCCGCCGCACAAAATTATTATTTCAGCAATATGGATATCGTGTCCGAGGTTCTCGAGGGTGCAGAGAACAATTCTGTGATCATTTTGAAATCCAAGATGGCTGCCACAGACAATAATGTTTTCAGCAATATGGATATCGTGTCCGAGGTTCTCGAGGGTGCAGGGAATGATATTGGGATCATTTTTGAAAACGAAGATGGCCACCGCACAAAATTATGATTACAACATTATGGGTATCGTATCCGAGGTTCTCGAGGGTGCAGAGAACGATTTTGTGATCATTTTACCAATTCCAAGATGGCCGCCGCTCAAAAGTATGATAACTACATTATGGGTATCGTATCCGAGGTTCTCGAGGGTGCTGAGAACGATTTTGTGAGCATTTTTCTAATCAAAGGTGGCTGCCGCACAAAATTATGTTTTCAGCAATATGGATATCGTGTCCGAGGTTCTCGAGGGTGCAGAAAACAATTTTGGGATCATTTTTAAATCCGAGATGGCCGCCGCTCAAAAGTATGATAACTTGATATGGGTATCGTATCCTAGGTTCTCGAGGGTGCAGAGAACGATTTTGTGATCAGTTTTCAAATCCAAGATGGCCGCCGCTCAAAAGTATGATAACAACATTATGGGTATCGTATCCGAGGTTCTCGAGGGTGCTGAGAACGATTTTGTGATAATTTTTCTAATCCAAGATAGCCGCCGCACAAAATTATGTTTTCAGCAATATGGATATCGTGTCCGAGGTTCTCGAGGGTACAGAAAACAATTTTGGGATCATTTTTAAATCCGAGATGGCCGCTGCTCAAAAGTATGAAAACTAGATTATGGGTATCGTATCCTAGGTTCTTGAGGATGCAGAGAACGATTTTGTGATCAGTTTTCAAATCAAAGATGGCCGCCGCTCAAAAGTATGATAACTACATTATGGGTATCGTATCCGAGGTTCTCGAGGGTGCTGAGAACGATTTTGTGATCATTTTTCAAATTCAAGATGGCCGCCGCACAAAATTATGATTTTAGCAATATGGATATCGTACATGAGGTTCTCGAGGGTGCAGAGAACGATTTTGTGATCATTTTTCAAATCCAAGATGGCCGGCGTGCAAGATTATGATCATAAAAATATGGGTATCGTATCCGAGGTTCTCGAGAGTGCACAGAACGATTATGTGATCATTTTTGAAATCCAAGATGGCCACGGCTCAAAAGTATAACTACATTATGGGTATCGTATCAGAGGTTCTCGAGGGTGCAGAAAACAATTTTGGGATCATTTTTCAAATCCAAGATGGCCGCCGCACAAAATTATGATTTCAGCAATAAGGATATCGTACCCGAGGTTCTCGAGGGTGCAGAGAACGATTTGGTGATCATTTTTCAAATCCAAGATGGCCGCCGCACTATATTATGATTTTAGCAATATGGATATCGTGTCTGAGGTTCTCGAGGGTGTAGAGAACAATTCTGTGATCATTTTTTAAATCCAAGAGGGCTGCCGCAAACAATTATGTTTTCAGCAATATGGATATCGTGTCCGAGGTTCTCGAGGGTGCAGAAAACAATTTTGGGATCATTTTTAAATCCGAGATGGCCGCCGCTCAAAATTATGATAACTACATTATGGTTATGGTTTCAGAGGTTCTCGAGGGTGCAGAGAACGATTTTGTGATCATTTTTGAAATCCAAGATGGCCGCCGCTCAAAATTATGATAACTACATTATGGGTATCGTATCCGAGGTTCTCGAGGGTGCAGAGAACGATTTTGTGATCATTTTTAAAATCCAAGATGGCCACCGAAAAGATTATGATCACAAAAATATGGGTATCGTATCCGAGTTTCTCGAGAGTGCACAGAACGATTTTTGTGATCATTTTTGAAATCCAAGATGGCCGCCGCTCAAAATTATGATAGCTACATTATGGGTATCGTATCCGAGGTTCTCGAGGGTGCAGAGAACGATTTTGTGATTATTTTTGAAATCCAAGATGGCCGCCGCTCAATATTATGATAACTAGATGATGGGTATCGTATCCGAGGTTCTCGACGGTGCAGAGAACGATTTTGTGATCATTTTTCAAATCCAAGATGGCCGCCGCTCAAAAGTATGAAAACTAGATTATGGGTATCGTATCCGAGGTTCTCGAGGGTGCAGAGAACGATTTTGTGATCATTTTTCAAATCCAAGATGGCCGCCGCACAAAATTATGATTTCAGCAATAAGGATATCGTACCCGAGGTTCTCGAGGGTGCAGAGAACGATTTGGTGATCATTTTTCAAATCCAAGATGGCCGCCGCACTATATTATGATTTTAGCAATATGGATATCGTGTCTGAGGTTCTCGAGGGTGTAGAGAACAATTCTGTGATCATTTTTTAAATCCAAGAGGGCTGCCGCAAACAATTATGTTTTCAGCAATATGGATATCGTTTCCGAGGTTCTCGAGGGTGCAGAAAACAATTTTGGGATCATTTTTAAATCCGAGATGGCCGCCGCTCAAAATTATGATAACTACATTATGGTTATGGTTTCAGAGGTTCTCGAGGGTGCAGAGAACGATTTTGTGATCATTTTTGAAATCCAAGATGGCCGCCGCTCAAAATTATGATAACTACATTATGGGTATCGTATCTTAGGTTCTCGAGGGTGCAGAGAACGATTTTGTGATCATTTTTAAAATCCAAGATGGCCACCGAAAAGATTATGATCACAAAAATATGGGTATCGTATCCGAGTTTCTCGAGAGTGCACAGAACGATTTTGTGATCATTTTTGAAATTCAAAATGGCCGCCGCTCAAAATTATGATAGCTACATTATGGGTATCGTATCCGAGGTTCTCGAGGGTGCAGAGAACGATTTTGTGATTATTTTTGAAATCCAAGATGGCCGCCGCTCAATATTATGATAACTAGATGATGGGTATCGTATCCGAGGTTCTCGACGGTGCAGAGAACGATTTTGTGATCATTTTTCAAATCCAAGATGGCCGCCGCTCAAAAGTATGAAAACTAGATTATGGGTATCGTATCCGAGGTTCTCGAGGGTGCAGAGAACGATTTTGTGATCATTTTTCAAATCCAAGATGGCCGCGGCTCAAAAGTATGATAACTACATTATGGGTATCGTATCCGAGGTTCTCGAGGGTGCAGAGAACGATTTTGTGATCATTTTTCAAATCAAAGATGGCCGCTGCTCAAAAGTATGATAACTACATCATGGGTATTGTATCCGAGGTTCTCGAGGGTGCTGAGAACGATTTTGTGATCATTTTTCAAATCCAAGATGGCCGCCGCTCAAAAGAATGAAAACTAGATTATGGGTATCGTATCCGAGGTTCTCGAGGGTGCTGAGAACGATTTTGTGATCATTTTTAAAATCCAAGATGGCCACCGAAAAGATTATGATCACAAAAATATGGGTATCGTATCCGAGTTTCTCGAGAGTGCACAGAACGATTTTGTGATCATTTTTGAAATCCAAGATGGCCGCCGCTCAAAATTATGATAGCTACATTATGGGTATCGTATCCGAGGTTCTCGAGGGTGCAGAGAACGATTTTGTGATTATTTATGAAATCCAAGATGGCCGCCGCTCAATGTTATGATAACTAGATGATGGGTATCGTATCCGAGGTTCTCGAGAGTGCACAGAATGATTTTGTGATCATTTTTGAAATCCAAGATGGCCGCCGCTCAAAATTATGATAACTACATTATGGGTATCGTATCCGAGGTTCTCGAGGGTGCTGAGAACGATTTTGTGAGCATTTTTCTATTTCAAGATGGCTGCCGCACAAAATTATGTTTTCAGCAATATGGATATCGTGTCCGAGGTTCTCGAGGGTGCAGAAAACAATTTTTGGATCATTTTAAAATCCTAGATGGCCGCCGCTCAAAATTATGATAACTTCATTTTGGGTATCGTATCAGAGGTTCTCGAGGGTGCAGAAAACGATTTTGTGATCATTTTTCAAATCCAAGATGGCCGCGGCTCAAAAGTATGATAACTACATTATGGGTATCGTATCAGAGGTTCTCGAGGGTGCTGAGAACGATTTTGTTATAATTTTTCAAATCCAAGAGGGCCGCCGTACAAGATTATGATCTCAAAAATATGGGTATCGTATCCGAGTTTCTCGAGAGTGCAGAGAACGATTTTGTGATCATTTTTCAAATCCAAGATGGCCGCCGCTCAAAAGTATATAACTTCATTATAGGTATCGTATCCGAGGTTCTCGAGGGTGCTGAGAACGATTTTGTGATCATTGTTCTAATCCAAGAGGGGCGCCGCACTAAATTATGTTTTCAGCAATATGGATATCGTGTCCGAGGTTCTCGAGGGTGCAGAGAAGAATTCTGTGATCATTTTTGAAATCCAAGAGGGCTGCCGCAAACAATTATGTTTTCAGCAGTATGGATATCGTTTCCGAGGTTCTCGAGGGTGCAGAAAACAATTTTGGGATCATTTTTAAATCCAAGATTGCCGCCGCTGAAAAGTATGATAACTACATTATGGGTATCGTATCCGAGGTTCTCGAGGGTGCTGAGAACGATTTTGTGATCATTTTTCAAATATAAGATGGCCGCGGCTCAAAAGTATGATAACTAGATGATGGGTATCGTATCCGAGGTTCTCGAGGGTGCTGAGAACGATTTTGTGATCATTTTTCAAATCCAAGAGGGCCGCCGTGCAAGATTATGATCACAAAAATATGGGTATCGTATCCCAGGTTCTCGAGAGTGCAGAGAACGATTTTGTGATAATTTTTCTAATCCAAGATAGCCGCCGCACAAAATTATGTTTTCAGCAATATGGATATCGTGTCCGAGGTTCTCGAGGGTACAGAAAACAATTTTGGGATCATTTTTAAATCCGAGATGGCCGCTGCTCAAAAGTATGATAACTAGATTATGGGTATCGTATCCTAGGTTCTTGAGGATGCAGAGAACGATTTTGTGATCAGTTTTCAAATCAAAGATGGCCGCCGCTCAAAAGTATGATAACAACATTATGGGTATCGTATCCGAGGTTCTCGAGAGTGCACAGAACGATTTTGTGATCATTTTTGAAATCCAAGATGGCCGCCGCTCAAAATTATGATAACTACATTATGGGTATCGTATCCGAGGTTCTCGAGGGTGCAGAGAACGATTTTGTGATCATTTTTCAAATCGAAGATGGCCGCCGCTCAAAAGAATGATAACGACATCATGGGTATCGTATCAGAGGTTCTCGAGGGTGCTGAGAACGATTAAGTGAACAATTTTTCAAATCCAAGATGGCCGCCGCAAAAAGTTATGCTTTCAGCAATATGGATATCGTACCCGAGGTTCTCGAGGGTGCAGAGAACGATTTGGTGATCATTTTTCAAATCCAAGATAGCCGCCTAACAAAATTATGATTTTAGCGATATGGATATCGTGTCCGAGGTTCTCGAGGGTGCAGAGAACGATTTTGTGATTATTTTTGAAATCCAAGATGGCTGCCGCTCAAAATTATGATAACTAGATGATGGGTATCGTATCCGAGGTTCTCGAGGGTGCAGAGAACTATTTTGTGATCATTTTTCAAATCCAAGATGGCCGCCGCACAAAATTATGTTATCAGCAATATGGATATCGTGTCCGAGGTTCTCGAGGGTGCAGAAAACAATTTTGGGATCATTTTTAAATCCTAGATGGCCGCCGCTCAAAATTATGATAACGACATTATGGATATCGTGTCCGAGGTTCTCGAGGGTGCAGAAAACAATTTTGGGATCATTTTTAAATCCGAGATTGCCGCCGCTCAAAAGTATGAAAACTAGATTATGGGTATCGTATCCGAGGTTCTCGAGGGTGCAGAGAACGATTTTGTGATCAGTTTTCAAATCCTAGATGGCCGCGGCTGAAAAGTATGATAACTACATTATGGGTATCGTATCCGAGGTTCTCGAGGGTGCTGAGAACGATTTTGTGATCATTGTTCTAATCCAAGATGGCCGCCGCGCAAAATTATGTTTTCAGCAATATGGATATCGTGTCCGAGGTTCTCGAGGGTGCAGAGAAGAATTCTGTGATCATTTTTGAAATCCAAGAGGGCTGCCGCAAACAATTATGTTTTCAGCAATATGGATATCGTGTCCGAGGTTCTCGAGGGTGCAGAAAACAATTTTGGGATCATTTTTAAATCCGAGATTGCCGCCGCTCAAAAGTATGAAAACTAGATTATGGGTATCGTATCCGAGGTTCTCGAGGGTGCAGAGAACGATTTTGTGATCAGTTTTCATATCCTAGATGGCCGCGGCTATAAAGTATGATAACTACATTATGGGTATCGTATCCGAGGTTCTCGAGGGTGCTGAGAACGATTTTGTGATCATTTTTCTAATCCAAGATGGCTGCCGCACAAATTTATGTTTTCAGCAATATGGATATCGTGTCCGAGGTTCTCGAGGGTGCAGAAAACAATTTTGGGATCATTTTTAAATCCGAGATGGCCGCCGCTCAAAAGTATGAAAACTAGATTATGGGTATCGTATCCGAGGTTCTCGAGGGTGCAGAGAACGATTTTGTGATCATTTTTCAAATCGAAGATGGCCGCCGCTCAAAAGTATGATAACTACATTATGGGTATCGTATCCGAGGTTCTCGAGGGTGCTGAGAACGATTTTGTGATCATTTTTCAAATCCAAGATGGCCGCCGCACAAAATTATGATTTCAGCAATATGGATATCGTACCCGAGGTTCTCGAGGGAGCAGAAAATAATTTTGGGATCATTTTTAAATCCGAGATGGCCGCCGTGCAAGATTATGATCATAAAAATATGGGCATCGTATTCGAGGTTCTCGAGGGTGCATAGAACGATTTTGTGATCATTTTTGAAATCCAAGATGGCCGCCGCTCAAAATTATGATAACTACATTATGGTTATGGTTTCAGAGGTTCTCGAGGGTGCAGAGAACGATTTTGTAATCATTTTTGAAATCCAAGATGGCCGCCGCTCAAAATTATGATAACTACATTATGGGCATCGTATTCGAGGTTCTCGAGGGTGCTGAGAACGATTTTGTGATCATTTTTCAAATCCAAGATGGCCGCAGCACAAAGTTATGTTTTTAGCAATATGGATATCGTACCCGAGGTTCTCGAGGGTGCAGAAAATAATTTTGGGATCATTTTTAAATCCGAGAAGGCCGCCGTGCAAGATTATGATCATAAAAATATGGGTATCGTATCCGAGGTTCCCGAGAGTGCACAGAACGATTTTGTGATCATTTTTGAAATCCAAGATGGCCGCCGCTCAAAATTATGATAACTACATTATGGGTATCGTATCCGAGGTTCTCGAGGGTGCACAGAACGATTTTGTGATCATTTTTGAAATCCAAGATGGCCGCTGCTCAAAATTATGATAACTTCATTATGGGTATCGTATTCGAGGTTCTCGAGGGTGCACAGAACGATTTTGTGATCATTTTTCAAATCCAAGATGGCCGCCGAACAAAATTATGATTTCAGCAATATGGATATCGTACCCGAGGTTCTCGAGGGTGCAGAGAACGATTTGGTGATCATTTTTTAAATCCAAGAGGGCTGCCGCAAACATTTATGTTTTCAGCAATATTGATATCGTGTCCGAGGTTCTCGAGGGTGCAGAAAACAATTTTTGGATCATTTTTAAATCCTAGATGGCCGCCGCTCAAAATTATGATAACTTCATTTTGGGTATCGTATCAGAGGTTCTCGAGGGTGCAGAAAACGATTTTGTGATCATTTTTCAAACCCAAGATGGCCGCGGCTCAAAAGTATGATAACTACATTATGGGTATCGTATCCGAGGTTCTCGAGGGTGCTGAGAACGATTTTGTGATCACTTTTCAAATCCAAGAGGGCCGCCGTGCATGATTATGATCACAAAAATATGGGTATCGTACCCGAGTTTCTTGAGAGTGCAGAGAACAATTCTGTGATCATTTTTGAAATCCAAGATGGCCGCCGCTCAAAAGTATGATAACTACATTATGGGTATCGTATCCGAGGTTCTCGAGGGTGCTGAGAACGATTTTGTGATCATTTTTCAAATCCAAGATGGCCGCCGAACAAAATTATGATTTCAGCAATATGGATATCGTACCCGAGGTTCTCGAGGGTGCAGAGAACGATTTGGTGATCATTTTTTAAATCCAAGAGGGCTGCCGCAAACATTTATGTTTTCAGCAATATGGATATCGTGTCCGAGGTTCTCGAGGGTGCAGAAAACAATTTTTGGATCATTTTTAAATCCTAGATGGCCGCCGCTCAAAATTATGATAACTTCATTTTGGGTATCGTATCAGAGGTTCTCGAGGGTGCAGAAAACGATTTTGTGATCATTTTTCAAACCCAAGATGGCCGCGGCTCAAAAGTATGATAACTACATTATGGGTATCGTATCCGAGGTTCTCGAGGGTGCTGAGAACGATTTTGTGATAACTTTTCAAATCCAAGAGGGCCGCCGTGCAAGATTATGATCACAAAAATATGGGTATCGTACCCGAGTTTCTCGAGAGTGCAGAGAACGATTTTGTGAGCATTTTTCTAATCCAAGATGGCTGCCGCACAAATTTATGTTTTCAGCAATATGGATATCGTGTCCGAGGTTCTCGAGGGTGCAGAAAACAATTTTGGGATCATTTTTAAATCCGAGATGGCCGCCGCTCAAAAGTATGATAACTTGATTATGGGTATCGTATCCTAGGTTCTCGAGGGTGCAGAGTACGATTTTGTGATCAGTTTTCAAATCCAAGATGGCCGCCGCTCAATCGTATGATAACTACATTATGGGTATCGTATCCGAGTTTCTCGAGGGTGCAGAGAACGATTTTGTGATCATTTTTCAAATCGAAGATGGCCACCGCTCAAAAGTATGATAACTACATTATGGATATCGTATCAGAGGTTTTCGAGGGTGCATAGAACGATTTTGTGATCATTTTTCAAATCGAAGTTGGCCACCGCTCAAAAGTATGAAAACTTTATTATGGGGATCGTATCCGAGGTTCTCGAGAGTGCACAGAACGATTTTGTGATCATTTTTCAAATCCAAAATGGCCGCCGCTCAAAAGTATATAACTTCATTATAGGTATCGTATCCGAGGTTCTCGAGGGTGCTGAGAACGATTTTGTGATCATTGTTCTAATCCAAGAGGGGCGCCGCACTAAATTATGTTTTCAGCAATATGGATATCGTGTCCGAGGTTCTCGAGGGTGCAGAGAAGAATTCTGTAATCATTTTTGAAATCCAAGAGGGCTGCCGCAAACAATTATGTTTTCAGCAGTATGGATATCGTTTCCGAGGTTCTCGAGGGTGCAGAAAACAATTTTGGGATCATTTTTAAATCCGAGATTGCCGCCGCTCAAAAGTATGAAAACTAGAATATGGGTATCGTATCCGAGGTTCTCGAGGGTGCAGAGAACGATTTTGTGATCAGTTTTCAAATCCGAGATGGCCGCGGCTGAAAAGTATGATAACTACATAATGGGTATCGTATCCGAAGTTCTCGAGGGTGCTGAGAACGATTTTGTGATCATTTTTCAAATCCAAGATGGCCGCCGAACAAAATTATGATTTCAGCAATATGGATATCGTACCCGAGGTTCTCGAGGGTGCAGAGAACGATTTGGTGATCATTTTTTAAATCCAAGAGGGCTGCCGCAAACATTTATGTTTTCAGCAATATGGATATCGTGTCGGAGGTTCTCGAGTGTGCAGAAAACAATTTTTGGATCATTTTTAAATCCTAGATGGCCGCCGCTCAAAATTATGATAACTTCATTTTGGGTATCGTATCAGAGGTTCTCGAGGGTGCAGAAAACGATTTTGTGATCATTTTTCAAACCCAAGATGGCCGCGGCTCAAAAGTATGATAACTACATTATGGGTATCGTATCCGAGGTTCTCGAGGGTGCTGAGAACGATTTTGTGATCACTTTTCAAATCCAAGAGGGCCGCCGTGCAAGATTATGATCACAAAAATATGGGTATCGTACCCGAGTTTCTCGAGAGTGCAGAGAGCAATTCTGTGATCATTTTTCAAATCCAAGATGGCCGCCGCTCAAAGGTATGATAACTACATTATGGGTATCGTATCCGAGGTGCTCGAGGGTGCTGAGAACGATTTTGTGAGCATTTTTCTAATCCAAGATGGCTGCCGCACAAAATTATGTTTTCAGCAATATGGATATCGTGTCCGAGGTTCTCGAGGGTGCAGAAAACAATTTTGGGATCATTTTTAAATCCGAGATGGCCGCCGCTCAAAAGTATGATAACTTGATTATGGGTATCGTATCCTAGGTTCTCGAGGGTGCAGAGTACGATTTTGTGATCAGTTTTCGAATCCAAGATGGCCGCCGCTCAATGGTATGATAACTACATTATGGGTATCGTATCCGAGTTTCTCGAGGGTGCAGAGAACGATTTTGTGATCATTTTTCATATCGAAGATGGCCACCGCTCAAAAGTATGATAACTACATTATGGATATCGTATCAGAGGTTTTCGAGGGTGCAGTGAACGATTTTGTGATCATTTTTCAAATCGAAGTTGGCCACCGCTCAAAAGTATGATAACTTTATTATGGGTATCGTATCCGAGGTTCTCGAGAGTGCACAGAACGATTTTGTGATCATTTTTCAAATCCAAGATGGCCGCCGCACAAAATAATGATTTCAGCAATATGGATATCGTGTCCGAGATTCTCGAGTGTGCAGAGAACGATTTGGTCATCATTTTTCTAATCCAAGATGGCTGCCGCACAAAATTATGATTTTAGCAATATGGATATCGTGTCCGAGATTCTCGAGGGTGCAAAGAACAATTCTGTGATCATTTTTGAAATCCAAGAGGGCTGCCGCAAACAACAATGTTTTCAGCAATATGGATATCGTGTCCGAGGTTCTCGAGGGTGCAGAAAATAATTTTGGGATCATTTTTAAATCCTAGATGGCCGCCGCTCAAAATTATGATAACTACATAATGGGTATCAGAGGTTCTCGAGGGTGCAAAGAACGATTTTGTGATCATTTTTGAAATCCAAGATGGCCGCCGCTCAAAAGTATGATAACTACATTATGGGTATCGTATCCGAGGTTCTCGAGGGTGCAGAGAACGATTTTGTGATCATTTTTGAAATCCAAGATGGCCGCCGCTCAAAATTATGATAACTACATTATGGGTATCGTATCCTAGGTTCTCGAGGGTGCAGAGAACGATTTTGTGATCAGTTTTCAAATCCAAGATGGCCGCCGCTCAAAAGTATGATAACTACATTATGCGTATCGTATCCGAGGTTCTCGAGGGTGCAGAGAACAATTCTGTGATCATTTTTTAAATACAAGAGGGCTGCCGCAAACAATTATGTTTTCAGCAATATGGATATCGTGTCCGAGGTTCTCGAGGGTGCAGAAAACAATTTTGGGATCATTTTTAAATCCTAGATGGCCGCCGCTCAAAATTATGATAACTACATAATGGGTATCAGAGGTTCTCGAGGGTGCAGAGAACGATTTTGTGATCATTTTTGAAATCCAAGATGGCCGCCGCTCAAAATTATGATAACTACATTATGGGTATCGTATCCGAGGTTCTCGAGGGTGCAGAGAACGATTTTGTGATCATTTTTGAAATCCAAGATGGCCGCCGCTCAAAATTATGATAACTACATTATGGGTATCGTATCCTAGGTTCTCGAGGGTGCAGAGAACGATTTTGTGATCAGTTTTCAAATCCAAGATGGCCGCCACACAAAATTATGATTTCAGCAATAAGGATATCGTTTCCGAGGTTCTCGAGAGTGCACAGAACGATTTTGTGATCATTTTTGTAATCCAAGATGGCCGCCGCTCAAAATTATGATAACTACATTATGGTTATGGTTTCAGAGGTTCTCGAGGCTGCAGAGAACGATTTTGTGATCATTTTTGAAATCCTAGATGGCCGCCGCTCAAAATTATGATAACTACATTATGGGCATCGTATTCGAGGTTCTCGAGGGTGCATAGAACGATTTTGTGATCATTTTTGAAATCCAAGATGGCCGCCGTTAAAAATTATGATAACTACATTATGGTTATGGTTTCAGAGGTTCTCGAGGGTGCAGAGAACAATTTTGTAATCATTTTTGAAATCCAAGATGGCCGCCGCTCAAAATTATGATAACTACATTATGGGCATCGTATTCGAGGTTCTCGAGGGTGCTGAGAACGATTTTGTGATCATTTTTCAAATCCAAGATGGCTGCAGCACAAAGTTATGATTTTCGCAATATGGATATCGTACCCGAGGTTCTCGAGGGTGCAGAAAATAATTTTGGGATCATTTTTAAATCCGAGATGGCCGCCGTGCAAGATTATGATCATAAAAATATGGGTATCGTATCCGAGGTTCCCGAGAGTGCACAGAACGATTTTGTGATCATTTTTGAAATCCAAGATGGCCGCCGCTCAAAATTATGATAACTACATTATGGGTATCGTATTCGAGGTTCTTGTAGTTTATGTAGTTATCATAATTTTGAGCGGCGGCCATCTTCGATTTGAAAAATGATCACAAAATCGTTCTCAGCACCCTTGAGAACCTAGGATACGATACCCATAATGAAGTTATCATAATTTTGAGCGGCGGCCATCTTGGATTTGAAAAATGATCACAAAATCGTTCTGTGTACTCTCGAGATCCTCGGACACGATATCCAAATTGCTGAAATCATAATTTTGTGCAGCGGCCATCTTGGATTTGAAAAATGATCATCAAATCGTTCTCTGCGCCCTCGAGAATCTCGGACACAATATCCATATTGCTGAAATCATATTTTTGGGCGGCGGCCATCTTGGATTCGAAAAATGATCACAAAATCGTTCTCAGCACCCTCGAGAACTTCGGATACGATACCCACAATGAAGTTATCATAATTTTGAGCGGCGGCCATCTTGGATTTCAAAAATGATCACAAAATCGTTCTGTGTACTCTCGAGATACTCGGACACGATATCCATATTGCTGATATCATAATTTTGTGCGGCGGCCATCTTGGATTTGAAAAATAATCACAAAATTGTTCTGTGCACTCTCGAGAACCTCGGATACGATACCCATATTTTTGTGATCATAATCTTGCACGGCGACCATCTCGGATTTAAAAATGATCCCAAAATTATTTTCTGCACCCTCGAGAACCTCAGACACGATATCCATATTGCTGAAAACATTATTGTTTTGCGGCAGCCCTCTTGGATTTTAAAAATGATCACAGAATTGTTCTCTGCACCCTCGAGAACCTCGGGTACGATATCCATATTGCTGAAATCATAATTTTGTGCGGCGGCCATCTTCGATTTGAAAAATGATCACAAAATCGTTCTCAGCACCCTCGAGAACCTCGGATACGATACCCATAATGTAGTTATCATAATTTATGGCGGCGGCCATCTTGGATTTGCAAAATGATCACAAAATCATTCTCAGCACCCTCGAGAACCTCTGATACGATACCCATAATGTAGTTATCATACTTTTGAGCGGCGGCCATCTTCGATTTAAAAAATGATCACAAAATCGTTCTCTGCTTCCTCGAGAACCTCGGATACGATACCCATAATGTTGATATTATAATTTTGTGCGGCGGCCATCTTGGATTTGAAAAATGATCACCAAATCGTTCTCTGCACCCTCGAGAACCTCGGATACGATACCCATATTTTAGTGATCATAATCTTGCACGGCGGCCATCTCGGATTTAAAAATGATCCCAAATTTATTTTCTGCACCCTCGAGAACCTCAGACACGATATACATATTGCTGATAACATTTTTGTTTGCGGCAGCCCTCTTGGATTTCAAAAATGATCACGGAATTGTTCTCTGCACCCTCGAGAACCTCGGACACTATATCCATATTGCTAAAATCATAATTTTGTGCAGCGGCCATCTTGGATTTGAAAAATGATCACCAAATCGTTCTCTGCGCCCTCGAGAATCTCGGACACGATATCCATATTGCTGAAATCATATTTTTGTGCGGCGGCCATCTTGGATTCGAAAAATGATCACAAAATCGTTCTCAGCACCCTCGAGAACCTCGGATACGATACCCATAATGAAGTTATCATAATTTTGAGCTGCGGCCATCTTGGATTTCAAAAATGATCAAAAAATCGTTCTGTGTACTCTCGAGATACTCGGACACGATATCCATATTGCTGAAATCATAATTTTGTGCGGCGGCCATCTTGGATTTGAAAAATGATCACAAAATCGTTCTCAGCCCCCTCGAGAACCTCTGATACGATACCCATAATGTAGTTATCATACTTTTGAGCGGCGGCAATCTTCGATTTAAAAAATGATCACAAAATCGTTCTCTGCTTCCTCGAGAACCTCGGATACGATACCCATAATGTAGTTATCATAATATTGAGAGACGGCCATCTCGGATTTCAAAAATGATCACAAAATCGTTCTGTGCACTCTCGAGAACCTCGGATACGATACCCATATTTTTGTGATTATAATTTTGTGCGGCGGCCATCTTGGATTTGAAAAGTGATCACCAAATCGTTCTCTGCAACCTCGAGAACCTCGGATACGATACCCATATTTTTGTGATCATAATCTTGCACGGCGGCCATCTTGGATTTGAAAAGTGATCACGAAATCGTTCTCAGCACCCTCAAGAACCTCGGATACGATACCCATAATGTAGTTATCATATTTTTGAGCGGCGGCCATCTTCGATTTGAAAAATGATCACAAAATCATTCTCTGCACCCTCGAGAACCATGGATACGATACCCATAATGTAGTTATCATAATATTGAGAGACGGCCATCTTGGATTTCAAAAATGATCACAAAATCGTTCTGTGCACTCTCTAGAACCTCGGATACGATACCCATATTTTTGTGATCATATTTTTGAGCGGCGGCCATCTTCGATTTGAAAAATGATCACAAAATCGTTCTCTGCACCCTCGAGAACCTCGGATACGATACCCATATTTTTCTGATCATAATCTTGCACGGCGGCCATCTCGGATTTTAAAATGATCCCAAAATTATTTTCTGCACCCTCGAGAACCTCAGACACGATACCCATATTTTCGTGATCATAATCTTGCACGGCGGCATTCTCGGATTTAAAAATGATCCCAAAATTATTTTCTGCACCCTTGAGAACTTCAGACACGATATCCATATTGCTGAAAACATTATTGCTTGCGGCAGCCCTCTTTGTTTTCAAAAATGATCACAGAATTGTTCTCTTCACCCTCGAGAACCTCGGACACGATATCCATATTGCTAAAATCATAATTTAGTGCGGCGGCCATCTTGGATTTGAAAAATGATTACAAAATCGTTTTCAGCACCCTCGAGAACCTCGGATACAATACCCATAATGTAGTTATCATACTTTTGAGCAGCGGCCATCTTGGATTTCAAAAATGATCACAAAATCGTTCTGTGCACTCTCGAGAACCTCGGATACGATACCCATATTTTTGTGATCATAATCTTGCACGGCGACCATCTCGGATTTAAAAATGATCCCAAAATTATTTTCTGCACCCTCGAGAACCTCAGACACGATATCCATATTGCTGAAAACATTATTGTTTTGCGGCAGCCCTCTTGGATTTCAAAAATGATCACAGAATTGTTCTCTGCACCCTCGAGAACCTCGGGTACGATATCCATATT
Organism: Leptidea sinapis; assembly: GCF_905404315.1. Classification (NCBI taxonomy): domain Eukaryota; kingdom Metazoa; phylum Arthropoda; class Insecta; order Lepidoptera; family Pieridae; genus Leptidea; species Leptidea sinapis. Next base: position 1,389,878 of record NC_066281.1, on the reverse strand, counting down.
GCTGAAATCATAATTTTGTGCGGCGGCCATCTTCGATTTGAAAAATGATCACAAAATCGTTCTCAGCACCCTCGAGAACCTCGGATACGATACCCATAATGTAGTTATCATAATTTTGGGCGGCGGCCATCTTGGATTTGAAAAATGATCACAAAATCGTTTTCTGCACCCTCGAGAACCTCTGATACGATACCCAAAATGAAGTTATCATAATTTTGAGCGGCGGCCATCTAGGATTTAAAAATGATCCAAAAATTGTTTTCTGCACCCTCGAGAACCTCGGACACGATATCAATATTGCTGAAAACATAAATGTTTGCGGCAGCCCTCTTGGATTTAAAAAATGATCACCAAATCGTTCTCTGCACCCTCGAGAACCTCGGGTACGATATCCATATTGCTAAAATCATAATTTTGTGCGGCGGCCATCTTCGATTTGAAAAATGATCACAAAATCGTTCTCAGCACCCTCGAGAACCTCGGATACGATACCCATAATGTAGTTATCATAATTTTGGGCGGCGGCCATCTTGGATTTCAAAAATGATCACAAAATCGTTCTGTGCACTCTCGAGAACCTCGGATACGATACCCATATTTTTGTGATCATAATCTTGCACGGCGACCATCTCGGATTTAAAAATGATCCCAAAATTATTTTCTGCACCCTCGAGAACCTCAGACACGATATCCATATTGCTGAAAACATTATTGTTTTGCGGCAGCCCTCTTGGATTTCAAAAATGATCACAGAATTGTTCTCTGCACCCTCGAGAACCTCGGGTACGATATCCATATTGCTGAAATCATAATTTTGTGCGGCGGCCATCTTCGATTTGAAAAATGATCACAAAATCGTTCTCAGCACCCTCGAGAACCTCGGATACGATATCCATATTGCTAAAATCATAATTTTGTGCAGCGGCCATTTTGGATTTGAAAAATGATCACCAAATCGTTCTCTGCACCCTCGAGAACCTCGGGTACGATATCCATATTGCTGAAATCATAATTTTGTGCGGCGGCCATCTTGGATTTGAAAAATGATCACAAAATCGTTCTCAGCACCCTCGAGAACCTCGGATACGATACCCATAATGTAGTTATAATAATTTTGTGCGGCGGCCATCTTGGATTTGAAAAATGATCACCAAATCGTTCTCTGCACCCTCGAGAACCTCGGATACGATACCCATATTTAAGTGATCATAATCTTGCACGGCGGCCATCTCGGATTTAAAAATGATCCCAAATTTATTTTCTGCACCCTCGAGAACCTCAGACATGATATACATATTGCTAATAACATTTTTGTTTGCGGCAGCCCTCTTGGATTTCAAAAATGATCACGGAATTGTTCTCTGCACCCTCGAGAACCTCGGACACGATATCCATATTGCTAAAATCATAATTTTGTGCAGCGGCCATCTTGGATTTGAAAAATGATCACCAAATCGTTCTCTGCGCCCTCGAGAATCTCGGACACGATATCCATATTGCTGAAATCATATTTTTGTGCGGCGGCCATCTTGGATTCGAAAAATGATCACAAAATCGTTCTCAGCACCCTCGAGAACCTCGGATACGATACCCATAATGAAGTTATCATAATTTTGAGCAACGGCCATCTTGGATTTCAAAAATGATCACAAAATCGTTCTGTGTACTCTCGAGATACTCGGACACGATATCCATATTGCTGAAATCATAATTTTGTGCGGCGGCCATCTTGGATTTGAAAAATGATCACAAAATCGTTCTCAGCCCCCTCGAGAACCTCTGATACGATACCCATAATGTAGTTATCATACTTTTGAGCGGCGGCAATCTTCGATTTAAAAAATGATCACAAAATCGTTCTCTGCTTCCTCGAGAACCTCGGATACGATACCCATAATGTAGTTATCATAATATTGAGAGGCGGCCATCTTGGATTTCAAAAATGATCACAAAATCGTTCTGTGCACTCTCGAGAACCTCGGATACGATACCCATATTTTTTTGATTATAATCTTGCACGGCGGCCATCTTGGGTTTGAAAAGTGATCACAAAATCGTTCTCAGCACCCTCAAGAACCTTGGATACGATACCCATAATGTAGTTATCATATTTTTGTGCGGCGGCCATCTTGGATTTGAAAAGTGATCACCAAATCGTTCTCTGCAACCTCGAGAACCTCGGATACGATACCCATAATGTAGTTATCATAATTTTGAGCGGCGGCCATCTTGGATTTCAAACATGATCACAAAATCGTTCTGTGCACTCTCGAGAACCTCGGATACGATACCCATATTTTTGTGATCATAATCTTGCAAGGCGACCATCTCGGATTTAAAAATGATCCCAAAATTATTTTCTGCACCCTCGAGAACCTCAGACACGATATCCATATTGCTGAAAACATTATTGTTTTGCGGCAGCCCTCTTGGATTTCAAAAATGATCACAGAATTTTTCTCTGCACCCTCGAGAACCTCGGGTACGATATCCATATTGCTGAAATCATAATTTTGTTCGGCGGCCATCTTCGATTTGAAAATTGATCACAAAATCGTTCTCAGCACCCTCGAGAACCTCGGATACGATACCCATAATGTAGTTATAATAATTTTGTGCGGCGTCCATCTTGGATTTGAAAAATGATCACCAAATCGTTCTCTGCACCCTCGAGAACCTCGGATACGATACCCATATTTTAGTGATCATAATCTTGCACGGCGGCCATCTCGGATTTAAAAATGATCCCAAATTTATTTTCTGCACCCTCGAGAACCTCAGACACGATATACATATTGCTGAAATCATAATTTTGTGCAGCGGCCATCTTGGATTTGAAAAATGATCACCAAATCGTTCTCTGCGCCCTCGAGAATCTCGGACACGATATCCATATTGCTGAAATCATAATTTTGTGCAGCGGCCATCTTGGATTTGAAAAATGATCACCAAATCGTTCTCTGCGCCCTCGAGAATCTCAGACACGATATCCATATTGCTGAAATCATATTTTTGTGCGGCGGCCATCTTGGATTCGAAAAATGATCACAAAATCGTTCTCAGCACCCTCGAGAACCTCGGATACGATACCCATAATGGAGTTATCATAATTTTGAGCAACGGCCATCTTGGATTTCAAAAATGATCACAAAATCGTTCTGTGTACTCTCGAGATACTCGGACACGATATCCATATTGCTGAAATCATAATTTTGTGCGGCGGCCATCTTGGATTTGATAAATGATCACAAAATCGTTCTCAGCCCCCTCGAGAACCTCTGATACGATACCCATAATGTAGTTATCATACTTTTGAGCGGCGGCAATCTTCGATTTAAAAAATGATCACAAAATCGTTCTCTGCTTCCTCGAGAACCTCGGATACGATACCCATAATGTAGTTATCATAATATTGAGAGGCGGCCATCTTGGATTTAAAAAATGATCACAAAATCGTTCTGTGCACTCTCGAGAACCTCGGATACGATACCCATATTTTTGTGATTATTATCTTGCACGGCGGCCATCTTGGATTTGAAAAGTGATCACAAAATCGTTCTCAGCACCCTCAAGAACCTTGGATACGATACCCATAATGTAGTTATCATATTTTTGTGCGGCGGCCATCTTGGATTTGAAAAGTGATCACCAAATCGTTCTCTGCAACCTCGAGAACCTCGGATACGATACCCATATTTTTGTGATCATAATCTTGCACGGCGGCCATCTTGGATTTGAAAAGTGATCACAAAATCGTTCTCAGCACCCTCAAGAACCTCGGATACGATACCCATAATGTAGTTATCATATTTTTGAGCGGCGGCCATCTTCGATTTGAAAAATGATCACAAAATCGTTCTCTGCACCCTCGAGAACCACGGATACGATACCAATAATGTAGTTATCATAATATTGAGAGACGGCCATCTTGGATTTCAAAAATGATCACAAAATCGTTCTGTGCACTCTCGAGAACCTCGGATACGATACCCATATTTTTGTGATCATAATTTTGTGCGGCGGCCATCTTGGATTTGAAAAATGATCACCAAATCGTTCTCTGCAACCTTGAGAACCTCGGATACAATACCCATATTTTTGTTATCATAATCTTGCATGGCGGCCATCTTGGATTTGAAAAGTGATCACAAAATCGTTCTCAGCACCCTCAAGAACCTCGGATACGATACCAATAATGTAGTTATCATATTTTTGAGCGGCGGCCATCTTCGATTTGAAAAATGATCACAAAATCGTTCTCTGCACCCTCGAGAACCTCGGATACGATACCCATATTTTTCTGATCATAATCTTGCACGGCGGCCATCTCGGATTTTAAAATGATCCCAAAATTATTTTCTGCACCCTCGAGAACCTCAGACACGGTACCCATATTTTCGTGATCATAATCTTGCACGGCGGCATTCTCGGATTTAAAAATGATCCCAAAATTATTTTCTGCACCCTTGAGAACTTCAGACACGATATCCATATTGCTGAAAACATTTTTGCTTGCGGCAGCCCTCTTTGTTTTCAAAAATGATCACAGAATTGTTCTCTTCACCCTCGAGAACCTCGGACACGATATCCATATTGCTAAAATCATAATTTAGTGCGGCGGCCATCTTGGATTTGAAAAATGATTACAAAATCGTTTTCAGCACCCTCGAGAACCTCGGATACAATACCCATAATGTAGTTATCATACTTTTGTGCGGCGGCCATCTTCGATTTGAAAAATGATCACCAAATCGTTCTCTGCGCCCTCGAGAATCTCGGACACGATATCCATATTGCTGAAATCATATTTTTGTGCGGCGGCCATCTTGGATTCGAAAAATGATCACAAAATCGTTCTCAGCACCCTCGAGAACCTCGGATACGATACCCATAATGAAGTTATCATAATTTTGAGCAACGGCCATCTTGGATTTCAAAAATGATCACAAAATCGTTCTGTGTACTCTCGAGATACTCGGACACGATATCCATATTGCTGAAATCATAATTTTGTGCGGCGGCCATCTTGGATTTGATAAATGATCACAAAATCGTTCTCAGCCCCCTCGAGAACCTCTGATACGATACCCATAATGTAGTTATCATACTTTTGAGCGGCGGCAATCTTCGATTTAAAAAATGATCACAAAATCGTTCTCTGCTTCCTCGAGAACCTCGGATACGATACCCATAATGTAGTTATCATAATATTGAGAGGCGGCCATCTTGGATTTAAAAAATGATCACAAAATCGTTCTGTGCACTCTCGAGAACCTCGGATACGATACCCATATTTTTGTGATTATTATCTTGCGCGGCGGCCATCTTGGATTTGAAAAGTGATCACAAAATCGTTCTCAGCACCCTCAAGAACCTTGGATACGATACCCATAATGTAGTTATCATATTTTTGTGCGGCGGCCATCTTGGATTTGAAAAGTGATCACCAAATCGTTCTCTGCAACCTCGAGAACCTCGGATACGATACCCATATTTTTGTGATCATAATCTTGCACGGCGGCCATCTTGGATTTGAAAAGTGATCACAAAATCGTTCTCAGCACCCTCAAGAACCTCGGATACGATACCCATAATGTAGTTATCATATTTTTGAGCGGCGGCCATCTTCGATTTGAAAAATGATCACAAAATCGTTCTCTGCACCCTCGAGAACCACGGATACGATACCCATAATGTAGTTATCATAATATTGAGAGACGGCCATCTTGGATTTCAAAAATTATCACAAAATCGTTCTGTGCACTCTCGAGAACCTCGGATACGATACCCATATTTTTGTGATCATAATTTTGTGCGGCGGCCATCTTGGATTTGAAAAATGATCACCAAATCGTTCTCTGCAACCTTGAGAACCTCGGATACAATACCCATATTTTTGTTATCATAATCTTGCACGGCGGCCATCTTGGATTTGAAAAGTGATCACAAAATCGTTCTCAGCACCCTCAAGAACCTCGGATACGATACCCATAATGTAGTTATCATATTTTTGAGCGGCGGCCATCTTCGATTTGAAAAATGATCACAAAATCGTTCTCTGCACCCTCGAGAACCTCGGATACGATTCCCATATTTTTCTGATCATAATCTTGCACGGCGGCCATCTCGGATTTTAAAATGATCCCAAAATTATTTTCTGCACCCTCGAGAACCTCAGACACGGTACCCATATTTTCGTGATCATAATCTTGCACGGCGGCATTCTCGGATTTAAAAATGATCCCAAAATTATTTTCTGCACCCTTGAGAACTTCAGACACGATATCCATATTGCTGAAAACATTATTGCTTGCGGCAGCCCTCTTTGTTTTCAAAAATGATCACAGAATTGTTCTCTTCACCCTCGAGAACCTCGGACACGATATCCATATTGCTAAAATCATAATTTAGTGCGGCGGCCATCTTGGATTTGAAAAATGATTACAAAATCGTTTTCAGCACCCTCGAGAACCTCGGATACAATACCCATAATGTAGTTATCATACTTTTGTGCGGCGGCCATCTTCGATTTGAAAAAAGATCACAAAATCGTTCTCTGCAACCTCTAGAACCTCGGATACGATACCCATAATGTAGTTATCATAATTTTGAGCAGCGGCCATCTTGGATTACAAGAATGATCATAAAATCGTTCTGTGCACTCTCGAGAACCTCGGATACGATACCCATATTTTTGTGATCATAAGCTTGCACGGCGGCCATCTCGGATTTAAAAATGATCCCAAAATCATTTTCTGCACCCTCGAGAACCGCACACACGATATCCATATTGCTAAAAACATTATTGTTTTGCGGCAGCCCTCTTGGATTTCAAAAATGATCACAGAATTGTTCTCTGCACCCTCGAGAACCTCGGGTACGATATCCATATTGCTGAAATCATAATTTTGTGCGGCGGCCATCTTCGATTTGAAAAATGATCACAAAATCGTTCTCAGCACCCTCGAGAACCTCGGATACGATACCCATAATGTAGTTATCATACTTTTCATCGGCGGCCATCTTGGATTTGAAAAATGATCACAAAATCGTTCTCAGCACCCTCGAGAACCTCAGACACGATATCCATATTGCTGAAAACATTATTGTTTTGCGGCAGCCCTCTTGGATTTCAAAAATGATCACAGAATTGTTCTCTGCACCCTCGAGAACCTCGGGTACGATATCCATATTGCTGAAATCATAATTTTGTGCGGCGGCCATCTTCGATTTGAAAAATGATCACAAAATCGTTCTCTGCACCCTCGAGAACCTCGGATACGATACCCATAATGTAGTTATAATAATTTTGTGCGGCGGCCATCTTGGATTTGAAAAATGATCACCAAATCGTTCTCTGCACCCTCGAGAACCTCGGATACGATACCCATATTTAAGTGATCATAATCTTGCACGGCGGCCATCTCGGATTTAAAAATGATCCCAAATTTATTTTCTGCACCCTCGAGAACCTCAGACATGATATACATATTGCTAATAACATTTTTGTTTGCGGCAGCCCTCTTGGATTTCAAAAATGATCACGGAATTGTTCTCTGCACCCTCGAGAACCTCGGACACGATATCCATATTGCTAAAATCATAATTTTGTGCAGCGGCCATCTTGGATTTGAAAAATGATCACAAAATCGTTCTCTGCGCCCTCGAGAATCTCGGACACGATATCCATATTGCTGAAATCATATTTTTGTGCGGCGGCCATCTTGGATTCGAAAAATGATCACAAAATCGTTCTCAGCACCCTCGAGAACCTCGGATACGATACCCATAACGAAGTTATCATAATTTTGAGCAACGGCCATCTTGGATTTCAAAAATGATCACAAAATCGTTCTGTGTACTCTCGAGATACTCGGACACGATATCCATATTGCTGAAATCATAATTTTGTGCGGCGGCCATCTTGGATTTGAAAAATGATCACAAAATCGTTCTCAGCCCCCTCGAGAACCTCTGATACGATACCCATAATGTAGTTATCATACTTTTGAGCGGCGGCAATCTTCGATTTAAAAAATGATCACAAAATCGTTCTCTGCTTCCTCGAGAACCTCGGATACGATACCCATAATGTAGTTATCATAATATTGAGAGGCGGCCATCTTGGATTTCAAAAATGATCACAAAATCGTTCTGTGCACTCTCGAGAACCTCGGATACGATACCCATATTTTTTTGATTATAATCTTGCACGGCGGCCATCTTGGGTTTGAAAAGTGATCACAAAATCGTTCTCAGCACCCTCAAGAACCTTGGATACGATACCCATAATGTAGTTATCATATTTTTGTGCGGCGGCCATCTTGGATTTGAAAAGTGATCACCAAATCGTTCTCTGCAACCTCGAGAACCTCGGATACGATACCCATAATGTAGTTATCATAATTTTGAGCAGCGGCCATCTTGGATTTCAAACATGATCACAAAATCGTTCTGTGCACTCTCGAGAACCTCGGATACGATACCCATATTTTTGTGATCATAATCTTGCAAGGCGACCATCTCGGATTTAAAAATGATCCCAAAATTATTTTCTGCACCCTCGAGAACATCAGACACGATATCCATATTGCTGAAAACATTATTGTTTTGCGGCAGCCCTCTTGGATTTCAAAAATGATCACAGAATTTTTCTCTGCACCCTCGAGAACCTCGGGTACGATATCCATATTGCTGAAATCATAATTTTGTTCGGCGGCCATCTTCGATTTGAAAATTGATCACAAAATCGTTCTCAGCACCCTCGAGAACCTCGGATACGATACCCATAATGTAGTTATAATAATTTTGTGCGGCGTCCATCTTGGATTTGAAAAATGATCACCAAATCGTTCTCTGCACCCTCGAGAACCTCGGATACGATACCCATATTTTAGTGATCATAATCTTGCACGGCGGCCATCTCGGATTTAAAAATGATCCCAAATTTATTTTCTGCACCCTCGAGAACCTCAGACACGATATACATATTGCTAATAACATTTTTGTTTGCGGCAGCCCTCTTGGATTTCAAAAATGATCACGGAATTGTTCTCTGCACCCTCGAGAACCTCGGACACGATATCCATATTGCTGAAATCATAATTTTGTGCAGCGGCCATCTTGGACTTGAAAAATGATCACCAAATCGTTCTCTGCGCCCTCGAGAATCTCGGACACGATATCCATATTGCTGAAATCATATTTTTGTGCGGCGGCCATCTTGGATTCGAAAAATGATCACAAAATCGTTCTCAGCACCCTCGAGAACCTCGGATACGATACCCATAATGAAGTTATCATAATTTTGAGCAACGGCCATCTTGGATTTCAAAAATGATCACAAAATCGTTCTGTGCACTCTCGAGATTCTCGGACACGATATCCATATTGCTGAAATCATAATTTTGTGCGGCGGCCATCTTGGATTTGATAAATGATCACAAAATCGTTCTCAGCCCCCTCGAGAACCTCTGATACGATACCCATAATGTAGTTATCATACTTTTGAGCGGCGGCAATCTTCGATTTAAAAAATGATCACAAAATCGTTCTCTGCTTCCTCGAGAACCTCGGATACGATACCCATAATGTAGTTATCATAATATTGAGAGGCGGCCATCTTGGATTTAAAAAATGATCACAAAATCGTTCTGTGCACTCTCGAGAACCTCGGATACGATACCCATATTTTTGTGATTATTATCTTGCACGGCGGCCATCTTGGATTAGAAAATTGAAAACAAAATCGTTCTCAGCACCCTCGAGAAACTCGGATACTATACCCATAATGTAGTTATCATATTTTTGTGCGGCGGCCATCTTGGATTTGAAAAGTGATCACCAAATCGTTCTCTGCAACCTCGAGAACCTCGGATACGATACCCATATTTTTGTGATCATAATCTTGCACGGCGGCCATCTTGGATTTGAAAAGTGATCACAAAATCGTTCTCAGCACCCTCAAGAACCTCGGATACGATACCCATAATGTAGTTATCATATTTTTGAGCGGCGGCCATCTTCGATTTGAAAAATGATCACAAAATCGTTCTCTGCACCCTCGAGAACCACGGATACGATACCCATAATGTAGTTATCATAATGTTGAGAGACGGCCATCTTGGATTTCAAAAATGATCACAAAATCGTTCTGTGCACTCTCGAGAACCTCGGATACGATACCCATATTTTTGTGATCATAATTTTGTGCGGCGGCCATCTTGGATTTGAAAAATGATCACCAAATCGTTCTCTGCAACCTTGAGAACCTCGGATACAATACCCATATTTTTGTTATCATAATCTTGCACGGCGGCCATCTTGGATTTGAAAAGTGATCACAAAATCGTTCTCAGCACCCTCAAGAACCTCGGATACGATACCCATAATGTAGTTATCATATTTTTGAGCGGCGGCCATCTTCGATTTGAAAAATGATCACAAAATCGTTCTCTGCACCCTCGAGAACCTCGGATACGATACCCATATTTTTCTGATCATAATCTTGCACGGCGGCCATCTCGGATTTTAAAATGATCCCAAAATTATTTTCTGCACCCTCGAGAACCTCAGACACGGTACCCATATTTTCGTGATCATAATCTTGCACGGCGGCATTCTCGGATTTAAAAATGATCCCAAAATTATTTTCTGCACCCTTGAGAACTTCAGACACGATATCCATATTGCTGAAAACATTATTGCTTGCGGCAGCCCTCTTTGTTTTCAAAAATGATCACAGAATTGTTCTCTGCAACCTCGAGAACCTCGGATACGATACCCATATTTTTGTGATCATAATCTTGCACGGCGGCCATCTTGGATTTGAAAAGTGATCACAAAATCGTTCTCAGCACCCTCAAGAACCTCGGATACGATACCCATAATGTAGTTATCATATTTTTGAGCGGCGGCCATCTTCGATTTGAAAAATGATCACAAAATCGTTCTCTGCACCCTCGAGAACCACGGATACGATACCCATAATGTAGTTATCATAATATTGAGAGACGGCCATCTTGGATTTCAAAAATTATCACAAAATCGTTCTGTGCACTCTCGAGAACCTCGGATACGATACCCATATTTTTGTGATCATAATTTTGTGCGGCGGCCATCTTGGATTTGAAAAATGATCACCAAATCGTTCTCTGCAACCTTGAGAACCTCGGATACAATACCCATATTTTTGTTATCATAATCTTGCACGGCGGCCATCTTGGATTTGAAAAGTGATCACAAAATCGTTCTCAGCACCCTCAAGAACCTCGGATACGATACCCATAATGTAGTTATCATATTTTTGAGCGGCGGCCATCTTCGATTTGAAAAATGATCACAAAATCGTTCTCTGCACCCTCGAGAACCTCGGATACGATACCCATATTTTTCTGATCATAATCTTGCACGGCGGCCATCTCGGATTTTAAAATGATCCCAAAATTATTTTCTGCACCCTCGAGAACCTCAGACACGGTACCCATATTTTCGTGATCATAATCTTGCACGGCGGCATTCTCGGATTTAAAAATGATCCCAAAATTATTTTCTGCACCCTTGAGAACTTCAGACACGATATCCATATTGCTGAAAACATTATTGCTTGCGGCAGCCCTCTTTGTTTTCAAAAATGATCACAGAATTGTTCTCTTCACCCTCGAGAACCTCGGACACGATATCCATATTGCTAAAATCATAATTTAGTGCGGCGGCCATCTTGGATTTGAAAAATGATTACAAAATCGTTTTCAGCACCCTCGAGAACCTCGGATACAATACCCATAATGTAGTTATCATACTTTTGTGCGGCGGCCATCTTCGATTTGAAAAAAGATCACAAAATCGTTCTCTGCAACCTCTAGAACCTCGGATACGATACCCATAATGTAGTTATCATAATTTTGAGCAGCGGCCATCTTGGATTTCAAAAATGATCACAAAATCGTTCTGTGCACTCTCGAGAACCTCGGATACGATACCCATATTTTTGTGATCATAATCTTGCACGGCGACCATCTCGGATTTAAAAATGATCCCAAAATTATTTTCTGCACCCTCGAGAACCGCACACACGATATCCATATTGCTAAAAACATTATTGTTTTGCGGCAGCCCTCTTGGATTTCAAAAATGATCACAGAATTGTTCTCTGCACCCTCGAGAACCTCGGGTACGATATCCATATTGCTGAAATCATAATTTTGTGCGGCGGCCATCTTCGATTTGAAAAATGATCACAAAATCGTTCTCTGCACCCTCGAGAACCTCGGATACGATACCCATAATGTAGTTATCATACTTTTCATCGGCGGCCATCTTGGATTTGAAAAATGATCACAAAATCGTTCTCAGCACCCTCGAGAACCTCAGACACGATATCCATATTGCTGAAAACATTATTGTTTTGCGGCAGCCCTCTTGGATTTCAAAAATGATCACAGAATTGTTCTCTGCACCCTCGAGAACCTCGGGTACGATATCCATATTGCTGAAATCATAATTTTGTGCGGCGGCCATCTTCGATTTGAAAAATGATCACAAAATCGTTCTCAGCACCCTCGAGAACCTCGGATACGATACCCATAATGTAGTTATAATAATTTTGTGCGGCGGCCATCTTGGATTTGAAAAATGATCACAAAATCGTTCTCTGCACCCTCGAGAACCTCGGATACGATACCCATATTTAAGTGATCATAATCTTGCACGGCGGCCATCTCGGATTTAAAAATGATCCCAAATTTATTTTCTGCACCCTCGAGAACCTCAGACATGATATACATATTGCTAATAACATTTTTGTTTGCGGCAGCCCTCTTGGATTTCAAAAATGATCACGGAATTGTTCTCTGCACCCTCGAGAACCTCGGACACGATATCCATATTGCTAAAATCATAATTTTGTGCAGCGGCCATCTTGGATTTGAAAAATGATCACCAAATCGTTCTCTGCGCCCTCGAGAATCTCGGACACGATATCCATATTGCTGAAATCATATTTTTGTGCGGCGGCCATCTTGGATTCGAAAAATGATCACAAAATCGTTCTCAGCACCCTCGAGAACCTCGGATACGATACCCATAACGAAGTTATCATAATTTTGAGCAACGGCCATCTTGGATTTCAAAAATGATCACAAAATCGTTCTGTGTACTCTCGAGATACTCGGACACGATATCCATATTGCTGAAATCATAATTTTGTGCGGCGGCCATCTTGGATTTGAAAAATGATCACAAAATCGTTCTCAGCCCCCTCGAGAACCTCTGATACGATACCCATAATGTAGTTATCATACTTTTGAGCGGCGGCAATCTTCGATTTAAAAAATGATCACAAAATCGTTCTCTGCTTCCTCGAGAACCTCGGATACGATACCCATAATGTAGTTATCATAATATTGAGAGGCGGCCATCTTGGATTTCAAAAATGATCACAAAATCGTTCTGTGCACTCTCGAGAACCTCGGATACGATACCCATATTTTTTTGATTATAATCTTGCACGGCGGCCATCTTGGGTTTGAAAAGTGATCACAAAATCGTTCTCAGCACCCTCAAGAACCTTGGATACGATACCCATAATGTAGTTATCATATTTTTGTGCGGCGGCCATCTTGGATTTGAAAAGTGATCACCAAATCGTTCTCTGCAACCTCGAGAACCTCGGATACGATACCCATAATGTAGTTATCATAATTTTGAGCAGCGGCCATCTTGGATTTCAAACATGATCACAAAATCGTTCTGTGCACTCTCGAGAACCTCGGATACGATACCCATATTTTTGTGATCATAATCTTGCAAGGCGACCATCTCGGATTTAAAAATGATCCCAAAATTATTTTCTGCACCCTCGAGAACATCAGACACGATATCCATATTGCTGAAAACATTATTGTTTTGCGGCAGCCCTCTTGGATTTCAAAAATGATCACAGAATTTTTCTCTGCACCCTCGAGAACCTCGGGTACGATATCCATATTGCTGAAATCATAATTTTGTTCGGCGGCCATCTTCGATTTGAAAATTGATCACAAAATCGTTCTCAGCACCCTCGAGAACCTCGGATACGATACCCATAATGTAGTTATAATAATTTTGTGCGGCGTCCATCTTGGATTTGAAAAATGATCACCAAATCGTTCTCTGCACCCTCGAGAACCTCGGATACGATACCCATATTTTAGTGATCATAATCTTGCACGGCGGCCATCTCGGATTTAAAAATGATCCCAAATTTATTTTCTGCACCCTCGAGAACCTCAGACACGATATACATATTGCTAATAACATTTTTGTTTGCGGCAGCCCTCTTGGATTTCAAAAATGATCACGGAATTGTTCTCTGCACCCTCGAGAACCTCGGACACGATATCCATATTGCTGAAATCATAATTTTGTGCAGCGGCCATCTTGGACTTGAAAAATGATCACCAAATCGTTCTCTGCGCCCTCGAGAATCTCGGACACGATATCCATATTGCTGAAATCATATTTTTGTGCGGCGGCCATCTTGGATTCGAAAAATGATCACAAAATCGTTCTCAGCACCCTCGAGAACCTCGGATACGATACCCATAATGAAGTTATCATAATTTTGAGCAACGGCCATCTTGGATTTCAAAAATGATCACAAAATCGTTCTGTGTACTCTCGAGATACTCGGACACGATATCCATATTGCTGAAATCATAATTTTGTGCGGCGGCCATCTTGGATTTGATAAATGATCACAAAATCGTTCTCAGCCCCCTCGAGAACCTCTGATACGATACCCATAATGTAGTTATCATACTTTTGAGCGGCGGCAATCTTCGATTTAAAAAATGATCACAAAATCGTTCTCTGCTTCCTCGAGAACCTCGGATACGATACCCATAATGTAGTTATCATAATATTGAGAGGCGGCCATCTTGGATTTAAAAAATGATCACAAAATCGTTCTGTGCACTCTCGAGAACCTCGGATACGATACCCATATTTTTGTGATTATTATCTTGCACGGCGGCCATCTTGGATTTGAAAAGTGATCACAAAATCGTTCTCAGCACCCTCAAGAACCTCGGATACGATACCCATAATGTAGTTATCATATTTTTGTGCGGCGGCCATCTTGGATTTGAAAAGTGATCACCAAATCGTTCTCTGCAACCTCGAGAACCTCGGATACGATACCCATATTTTTGTGATCATAATCTTGCACGGCGGCCATCTTGGATTTGAAAAGTGATCACAAAATCGTTCTCAGCACCCTCAAGAACCTCGGATACGATACCCATAATGTAGTTATCATATTTTTGAGCGGCGGCCATCTTCGATTTGAAAAATGATCACAAAATCGTTCTCTGCACCCTCGAGAACCACGGATACGATACCCATAATGTAGTTATCATAATATTGAGAGGCGGCCATCTTGGATTTCAAAAATGATCACAAAATCGTTCTGTGCACTCTCGAGAACCTCGGATACGATACCCATATTTTTGTGATCATAATTTTGTGCGGCGGCCATCTTGGATTTGAAAAATGATCACCAAATCGTTCTCTGCAACCTTGAGAACCTCGGATACAATACCCATATTTTTGTTATCATAATCTTGCACGGCGGCCATCTTGGATTTGAAAAGTGATCACAAAATCGTTCTCAGCACCCTCAAGAACCTCGGATACGATACCCATAATGTAGTTATCATATTTTTGAGCGGCGGCCATCTTCGATTTGAAAAATGATCACAAAATCGTTCTCTGCACCCTCGAGAACCTCGGATACGATACCCATATTTTTGTGATCATAATCTTGCACGGCGGCCATCTCGGATTTTAAAATGATCCCAAAATTATTTTCTGCACCCTCGAGAACCTCAGACACGGTACCCATATTTTCGTGATCATAATCTTGCACGGCGGCATTCTCGGATTTAAAAATGATCCCAAAATTATTTTCTGCACCCTTGAGAACTTCAGACACGATATCCATATTGCTGAAAACATTATTGCTTGCGGCAGCCCTCTTTGTTTTCAAAAATGATCACAGAATTGTTCTCTTCACCCTCGAGAACCTCGGACACGATATCCATATTGCTAAAATCATAATTTAGTGCGGCGGTCATCTTGGATTTGAAAAATGATTACAAAATCGTTTTCAGCACCCTCGAGAACCTCGGATACAATACCCATAATGTAGTTATCATACTTTTGTGCGGCGGCCATCTTCGATTTGAAAAATGATCACCAAATCGTTCTCTGCGCCCTCGAGAATCTCGGACACGATATCCATATTGCTGAAATCATATTTTTGTGCGGCGGCCATCTTGGATTCGAAAAATGATCACAAAATCGTTCTCAGCACCCTCGAGAACCTCGGATACGATACCCATAATGAAGTTATCATAATTTTGAGCAACGGCCATCTTGGATTTCAAAAATGATCACAAAATCGTTCTGTGTACTCTCGAGATACTCGGACACGATATCCATATTGCTGAAATCATAATTTTGTGCGGCGGCCATCTTGGATTTGATAAATGATCACAAAATCGTTCTCAGCCCTCTCGAGAACCTCTGATACGATACCCATAATGTAGTTATCATACTTTTGAGCGGCGGCAATCTTCGATTTAAAAAATGATCACAAAATCGTTCTCTGCTTCCTCGAGAACCTCGGATACGATACCCATAATGTAGTTATCATAATATTGAGAGGCGGCCATCTTGGATTTAAAAAATGATCACAAAATCGTTCTGTGCACTCTCGAGAACCTCGGATACGATACCCATATTTTTGTGATTATTATCTTGCACGGCGGCCATCTTGGATTTGAAAAGTGATCACAAAATCGTTCTCAGCACCCTCAAGAACCTTGGATACGATACCCATAATGTAGTTATCATATTTTTGTGCGGCGGCCATCTTGGATTTGAAAAGTGATCACCAAATCGTTCTCTGCAACCTCGAGAACCTCGGATACGATACCCATATTTTTGTGATCATAATCTTGCACGGCGGCCATCTTGGATTTGAAAAGTGATCACAAAATCGTTCTCAGCACCCTCAAGAACCTCGGATACGATACCCATAATGTAGTTATCATATTTTTGAGCGGCGGCCATCTTCGATTTGAAAAATGATCACAAAATCGTTCTCTGCACCCTCGAGAACCACGGATACGATACCCATAATGTAGTTATCATAATATTGAGAGACGGCCATCTTGGATTTCAAAAATGATCACAAAATCGTTCTGTGCACTCTCGAGAACCTCGGATACGATACCCATATTTTTGTGATCATAATTTTGTGCGGCGGCCATCTTGGATTTGAAAAATGATCACCAAATCGTTCTCTGCAACCTTGAGAACCTCGGATACGATACCCATATTTTTGTTATCATAATCTTGCACGGCGGCCATCTTGGATTTGAAAAGTGATCACAAAATCGTTCTCAGCACCCTCAAGAACCTCGGATACGATACCCATAATGTAGTTATCATATTTTTGAGCGGCGGCCATCTTCGATTTGAAAAATGATCACAAAATCGTTCTCTGCACCCTCGAGAACCTCGGATACGATACCCATATTTTTCTGATCATAATCTTGCACGGCGGCCATCTCGGATTTTAAAATGATCCCAAAATTATTTTCTGCACCCTCGAGAACCTCAGACACGGTACCCATATTTTCGTGATCATAATCTTGCACGGCGGCATTCTCGGATTTAAAAATGATCCCAAAATTATTTTCTGCACCCTTGAGAACTTCAGACACGATATCCATATTGCTGAAAACATTATTGCTTGCGGCAGCCCTCTTTGTTTTCAAAAATGATCACAGAATTGTTCTCTTCACCCTCGAGAACCTCGGACACGATATCCATATTGCTAAAATCATAATTTAGTGCGGCGGCCATCTTGGATTTGAAAAATGATTACAAAATCGTTTTCAGCACCCTCGAGAACCTCGGATACAATACCCATAATGTAGTTATCATACTTTTGTGCGGCGGCCATCTTCGATTTGAAAAAAGATCACAAAATCGTTCTCTGCAACCTCTAGAACCTCGGATACGATACCCATAATGTAGTTATCATAATTTTGAGCAGCGGCCATCTTGGATTTCAAAAATGATCACAAAATCGTTCTGTGCACTCTCGAGAACCTCGGATACGATACCCATATTTTTGTGATCATAAGCTTGCACGGCGGCCATCTCGGATTTAAAAATGATCCCAAAATCATTTTCTGCACCCTCGAGAACCGCAGACACGATATCCATATTGCTGAAAACATTATTGTTTTGCGGCAGCCCTCTTGGATTTCAAAAATGATCACAGAATTGTTCTCTGCACCCTCGAGAACCTCGGGTACGATATCCATATTGCTGAAATCATAATTTTGTGCGGCGGCCATCTTCGATTTGAAAAATGATCACAAAATCGTTCTCAGCACCCTCGAGAACCTCGGATACGATACCCATAATGTAGTTATCATAATTTTGAGCGGCGGCCATCTTGGATTTGAAAAATGATCACAAAATCGTTCTCAGCACCCTCGAGAACCTCAGACACGATATCCATATTGCTGAAAACATTATTGTTTTGCGGCAGCCCTCTTGGATTTCAAAAATGATCACAGAATTGTTCTCTGCACCCTCGAGAACCTCGGGTACGATATCCATATTGCTGAAATCATAATTTTGTGCGGCGGCCATCTTCGATTTGAAAAATGATCACAAAATCGTTCTCTGCACCCTCGAGAACCTCGGATACGATACCCATAATGTAGTTATAATAATTTTGTGCGGCGGCCATCTTGGATTTGAAAAATGATCACCAAATCGTTCTCTGCACCCTCGAGAACCTCGGATACGATACCCATATTTAAGTGATCATAATCTTGCACGGCGGCCATCTCGGATTTAAAAATGATCCCAAATTTATTTTCTGCACCCTCGAGAACCTCAGACATGATATACATATTGCTAATAACATTTTTGTTTGCGGCAGCCCTCTTGGATTTCAAAAATGATCACGGAATTGTTCTCTGCACCCTCGAGAACCTCGGACACGATATCCATATTGCTAAAATCATAATTTTGTGCAGCGGCCATCTTGGATTTGAAAAATGATCACCAAATCGTTCTCTGCGCCCTCGAGAATCTCGGACACGATATCCATATTGCTGAAATCATATTTTTGTGCGGCGGCCATCTTGGATTCGAAAAATGATCACAAAATCGTTCTCAGCACCCTCGAGAACCTCGGATACGATACCCATAATGAAGTTATCATAATTTTGAGCAACGGCCATCTTGGATTTCAAAAATGATCACAAAATCGTTCTGTGTACTCTCGAGATACTCGGACACGATATCCATATTGCTGAAATCATAATTTTGTGCGGCGGCCATCTTGGATTTGAAAAATGATCACAAAATCGTTCTCAGCCCCCTCGAGAACCTCTGATACGATACCCATAATGTAGTTATCATACTTTTGAGCGGCGGCAATCTTCGATTTAAAAAATGATCACAAAATCGTTCTCTGCTTCCTCGAGAACCTCGGATACGATACCCATAATGTAGTTATCATAATATTGAGAGGCGGCCATCTTGGATTTCAAAAATGATCACAAAATCGTTCTGTGCACTCTCGAGAACCTCGGATACGATACCCATATTTTTTTGATTATAATCTTGCAAGGCGGCCATCTTGGGTTTGAAAAGTGATCACAAAATCGTTCTCAGCACCCTCAAGAACCTTGGATACGATACCCATAATGTAGTTATCATATTTTTGTGCGGCGGCCATCTTGGATTTAAAAAATGATCACCAAATCGTTCTCTGCAACCTTGAGAACCTCGGATACAATATTCATATTTTTGTGATCATAATCTTGCACGGCGGCCATCTTGGATTTGAAAAGTGATCACAAAATCGTTCTCAGCACCCTCAAGAACCTCGGATACGATACCCATAATGTAGTTATCATATTTTTGAGCGGCGGCCATCTTCGATTTGAAAAATGATCACAAAATCGTTCTCTGCACCCTCGAGAACCTCGGATACGATACCCATATTTTTCTGATCATAATCTTGCACGGCGGCCATCTCGGATTTTAAAATGATCCCAAAATTATTTTCTGCACCCTCGAGAACCTCAGACACGGTACCCATATTTTCGTGATCATAATCTTGCACGGCGGCATTCTCGGATTTAAAAATGATCCCAAAATTATTTTCTGCACCCTTGAGAACTTCAGACACGATATCCATATTGCTGAAAACATTATTGCTTGCGGCAGCCCTCTTTGTTTTCAAAAATGATCACAGAATTGTTCTCTTCACCCTCGAGAACCTCGGACACGATATCCATATTGCTAAAATCATAATTTAGTGCGGCGGCCATCTTGGATTTGAAAAATGATTACAAAATCGTTTTCAGCACCCTCGAGAACCTCGGATACAATACCCATAATGTAGTTATCATACTTTTGTGCGGCGGCCATCTTCGATTTGAAAAAAGATCACAAAATCGTTCTCTGCAACCTCTAGAACCTCGGATACGATACCCATAATGTAGTTATCATAATTTTGAGCAGCGGCCATCTTGGATTTCAAAAATGATCACAAAATCGTTCTGTGCACTCTCGAGAACCTCGGATACGATACCCATATTTTTGTGATCATAAGCTTGCACGGCGGCCATCTCGGATTTAAAAATGATCCCAAAATCATTTTCTGCACCCTCGAGAACCGCAGACACGATATCCATATTGCTGAAAACATTATTGTTTTGCGGCAGCCCTCTTGGATTTCAAAAATGATCACAGAATTGTTCTCTGCACCCTCGAGAACCTCGGGTACGATATCCATATTGCTGAAATCATAATTTTGTGCGGCGGCCATCTTCGATTTGAAAAATGATCACAAAATCGTTCTCAGCACCCTCGAGAACCTCGGATACGATACCCATAATGTAGTTATCATAATTTTGGGCGGCGGCCATCTTGGATTTGAAAAATGATCACAAAATCGTTCTCAGCACCCTCGAGAACCTCAGACACGATATCCATATTGCTGAAAACATTATTGTTTGCGGCAGCCCTCTTGGATTTCAAAAATGATCACAGAATTGTTCTCTGCACCCTCGAGAACCTCGGGTACGATATCCATATTGCTGAAATCATAATTTTGTGCGGCGGCCATCTTCGATTTGAAAAATGATCACAAAATCGTTCTCAGCACCCTCGAGAACCTCGGATACGATACCCATAATGTAGTTATAATAATTTTGTGCGGCGGCCATCTTGGATTTGAAAAATGATCACCAAATCGTTCTCTGCACCCTCGAGAACCTCGGATACGATACCCATATTTAAGTGATCATAATCTTGCACGGCGGCCATCTCGGATTTAAAAATGATCCCAAATTTATTTTCTGCACCCTCGAGAACCTCAGACATGATATACATATTGCTAATAACATTTTTGTTTGCGGCAGCCCTCTTGGATTTCAAAAATGATCACGGAATTGTTCTCTGCACCCTCGAGAACCTCGGACACGATATCCATATTGCTAAAATCATAATTTTGTGCAGTGGCCATCTTGGATTTGAAAAATGATCACCAAATCGTTCTCTGCGCCCTCGAGAATCTCGGACACGATATCCATATTGCTGAAATCATATTTTTGTGCGGCGGCCATCTTGGATTCGAAAAATGATCACAAAATCGTTCTCAGCACCCTCGAGAACCTCGGATACGATACCCATAATGAAGTTATCATAATTTTGAGCAACGGCCATCTTGGATTTCAAAAATGATCACAAAATCGTTCTGTGTACTCTCGAGATACTCGGACACGATATCCATATTGCTGAAATCATAATTTTGTGCGGCGGCCATCTTGGATTTGAAAAATGATCACAAAATCGTTCTCAGCCCCCTCGAGAACCTCTGATACGATACCCATAATGTAGTTATCATACTTTTGAGCGGCGGCAATCTTCGATTTAAAAAATGATCACAAAATCGTTCTCTGCTTCCTCGAGAACCTCGGATACGATACCCATAATGTAGTTATCATAATATTGAGAGGCGGCCATCTTGGATTTCAAAAATGATCACAAAATCGTTCTGTGCACTCTCGAGAACCTCGGATACGATACCCATATTTTTTTGATTATAATCTTGCACGGCGGCCATCTTGGGTTTGAAAAATGATCACCAAATCGTTCTCTGCGCCCTCGAGAATCTCGGACACGATATCCATATTGCTGAAATCATATTTTTGTGCGGCGGCCATCTTGGATTCGAAAAATGATCACAAAATCGTTCTCAGCACCCTCGAGAACCTCGGATACGATACCCATAATGAAGTTATCATAATTTTGAGCAACGGCCATCTTGGATTTCAAAAATGATCACAAAATCGTTCTGTGTACTCTCGAGATACTCGGACACGATATCCATATTGCTGAAATCATAATTTTGTGCGGCGGCCATCTTGGATTTGAAAAATGATCACAAAATCGTTCTCAGCCCCCTCGAGAACCTCTGATACGATACCCATAATGTAGTTATCATACTTTTGAGCGGCGGCAATCTTCGATTTAAAAAATGATCACAAAATCGTTCTCTGCTTCCTCGAGAACCTCGGATACGATACCCATAATGTAGTTATCATAATATTGAGAGGCGGCCATCTTGGATTTCAAAAATGATCACAAAATCGTTCTGTGCACTCTCGAGAACCTCGGATACGATACCCATATTTTTTTGATTATAATCTTGCACGGCGGCCATCTTGGGTTTGAAAAGTGATCACAAAATCGTTCTCAGCACCCTCAAGAACCTTGGATACGATACCCATAATGTAGTTATCATATTTTTGTGCGGCGGCCATCTTGGATTTGAAAAGTGATCACCAAATCGTTCTCTGCAACCTCGAGAACCTCGGATACGATACCCATATTTTTGTGATCATAATCTTGCACGGCGGCCATCTTGGATTTGAAAAGTGATCACAAAATCGTTCTCAGCACCCTCAAGAACCTCGGATACGATACCCATAATGTAGTTATCATATTTTTGAGCGGCGGCCATCTTCGATTTGAAAAATGATCACAAAATCGTTCTCTGCACCCTCGAGAACCACGGATACGATACGCATAATGTAGTTATCATAATATTGAGAGACGGCCATCTTGGATTTCAAAAATGATCACAAAATCGTTCTGTGCACTCTCGAGAACCTCGGATACGATACCCATATTTTTGTGATCATAATTTTGTGCGGCGGCCATCTTGGATTTGAAAAATGATCACCAAATCGTTCTCTGCAACCTTGAGAACCTCGGATACAATACCCATATTTTTGTGATCATAATCTTGCACGGCGGCCATCTTGGATTTGAAAAGTGATCACAAAATCGTTCTCAGCACCCTCAAGAACCTCGGATACGATACCCATAATGTAGTTATCATATTTTTGAGCGGCGGCCATCTTCGATTTGAAAAATGATCACAAAATCGTTCTCTGCACCCTCGAGAACCTCGGATACGATACCCATATTTTTCTGATCATAATCTTGCACGGCGGCCATCTCGGATTTTAAAATGATCCCAAAATTATTTTCTGCACCCTCGAGAACCTCAGACACGGTACCCATATTTTCGTGATCATAATCTTGCACGGCGGCATTCTCGGATTTAAAAATGATCCCAAAATTATTTTCTGCACCCTTGAGAACTTCAGACACGATATCCATATTGCTGAAAACATTATTGCTTGCGGCAGCCCTCTTAGTTTTCAAAAATGATCACAGAATTGTTCTCTGCACCCTCGAGAACCTCGGACACGATATCCATATTGCTAAAATCATAATTTAGTGCGGCGGCCATCTTGGATTTGAAAAATGATTACAAAATCGTTTTCAGCACCCTCGAGAACCTCGGATACAATACCCATAATGTAGTTATCATACTTTTGTGCGGCGGCCATCTTCGATTTGAAAAATGATCACAAAATCGTTCTCAGCCCCCTCGAGAACCTCTGATACGATACCCATAATGTAGTTATCATACTTTTGAGCGGCGGCAATCTTCGATTTAAAAAATTATCACAAAATCGTTCTCTGCTTCCTCGAGAACCTCGGATACGATACCCATAATGTAGTTATCATAATATTGAGAGGCGGCCATCTTGGATTTAAAAAATGATCACAAAATCGTTCTGTGCACTCTCGAGAACCTCGGATACGATACCCATATTTTTGTGATTATTATCTTGCACGGCGGCCATCTTGGATTTGAAAAGTGATCACAAAATCGTTCTCAGCACCCTCAAGAACCTTGGATACGATACCCATAATGTAGTTATCATATTTTTGTGCGGCGGCCATCTTGGATTTGAAAAGTGATCACCAAATCGTTCTCTGCAACCTCGAGAACCTCGGATACGATACCCATATTTTTGTGATCATAATCTTGCACGGCGGCCATCTTGGATTTGAAAAGTGATCACAAAATCGTTCTCAGCACCCTCAAAAACCTCGGATACGATACCCATAATGTAGTTATCATATTTTTGAGCGGCGGCCATCTTCGATTTGAAAAATGATCACAAAATCGATCTCTGCACCCTCGAGAACCACGGATACGATACCCATAATGTAGTTATCATAATATTGAGAGACGGCCATCTTGGATTTCAAAAATGATCACAAAATCGTTCTGTGCACTCTCGAGAACCTCGGATACGATACCCATATTTTTGTGATCATAATTTTGTGCGGCGGCCATCTTGGATTTGAAAAATGATCACCAAATCGTTCTCTGCAACCTTGAGAACCTCGGATACAATACCCATATTTTTGTTATCATAATCTTGCACGGCGGCCATCTTGGATTTGAAAAGTGATCACAAAATCGTTCTCAGCACCCTCAAGAACCTCGGATACGATACCCATAATGTAGTTATCATAATTTTGAGCGGCGGCCATCTTGGATTTCAAAAATGATCACAAAATCGTTCTGTGCACTCTCGAGAACCTCGGATACGATACCCATATTTTTGTGATCATAATCTTGCACGGCGACCATCTCGGATTTAAAAATGATCCCAAAATTATTTTCTGCACCCTCAAGAACCTCAGACACGATATCCATATTGCTGAAAACATTATTGTTTTGCGGCAGCCCTCTTGGATTTGAAAAATGATCACAAATTCGTTCTCTGCACCCTCGAGAACCACGGATACGATACCCATAATGTAGTTATCATAATATTGAGAGACGGCCATCTTGGATTTCAAAAATGATCACAAAATCGTTCTGTGCACTCTCGAGAACCTCGGATACGATACCCATATTTTTTTGATTATAATCTTGCACGGCGGCCATCTTGGGTTTGAAAAGTGATCACAAAATCGTTCTCAGCACCCTCAAGAACCTTGGATACGATACCCATAATGTAGTTATCATATTTTTGTGCGGCGGCCATCTTGGATTTGAAAAGTGATCACCAAATCGTTCTCTGCAACCTCGAGAACCTCGGATACGATACCCATATTTTTGTGATCATAATCTTGCACGGCGGCCATCTTGGATTTGAAAAGTGATCACAAAATCGTTCTCAGCACCCTCAAGAACCTCGGATACGATACCCATAATGTAGTTATCATATTTTTGAGCGGCGGCCATCTTCGATTTGAAAAATGATCACAAAATCGTTCTCTGCACCCTCGAGAACCACGGATACGATACCCATAATGTAGTTATCATAATATTGAGAGACAGCCATCTTGGATTTCAAAAATGATCACAAAATCGTTCTGTGCACTCTCGAGAACCTCGGATACGATACCCATATTTTTGTGATCATAATTTTGTGCGGCGGCCATCTTGGATTTGAAAAATGATTACCAAATCGTTCTCTGCAACCTTGAGAACCTCGGATACAATAACCATATTTTTGTGATCATAATCTTGCACGGCGGCCATCTTGGATTTGAAAAGTGATCACAAAATCGTTCTCAGCACCCTCAAGAACCTCGGATACGATACCCATAATGTAGTTATCATACTTTTGAGCGGCGGCCATCTTCGATTTGAAAAATGATCACAAAATCGTTCTCTGCACCCTCGAGAACCTCGGATACGATACCCATATTTTTCTGATCATAATCTTGCACGGCGGCCATCTCGGATTTTAAAATGATCCCAAAATTATTTTCTGCACCCTCGAGAACCTCAGACACGGTACCCATATTTTCGTGATCATAATCTTGCACGGCGGCATTCTCGGATTTAAAAATGATCCCAAAATTATTTTCTGCACCCTTGAGAACTTCAGACACGATATCCATATTGCTGAAAACATTATTGCTTGCGGCAGCCCTCTTAGTTTTCAAAAATGATCACAGAATTGTTCTCTGCACCCTCGAGAACCTCGGACACGATATCCATATTGCTAAAATCATAATTTAGTGCGGCGGCCATCTTGGATTTGAAAAATGATTACAAAATCCTTTTCAGCACCCTCGAGAACCTCGGATACAATACCCATAATGTAGTTATCATACTTTTGTGCGGCGGCCATCTTCGATTTGAAAAATGATCACAAAATCGTTCTCTGCAACCTCTAGAACCTCGGATACGATACCCATAATGTAGTTATCATAATTTTGAGCAGCGGCCATCTTGGATTTCAAAAATGATCACAAAATCGTTCTGTGCACTCTCGAGAACCTCGGATACGATACCCATATTTTTGTGATCATAATTTTGTGCGGCGGCCATCTTGGATTTGAAAAATGATCACCAAATCGTTCTCTGCAACCTTGAGAACCTCGGATACAATACCCATATTTTTGTGATCATAATCTTGCACGGCGGCCATCTTGGATTTGAAAAGTGATCACAAAATCGTTCTCAGCACCCTCAAGAACCTCGGATACGATACCCATAATGTAGTTATCATATTTTTGAGCGGCGGCCATCTTCGATTTGAAAAATGATCACAAAATCGTTCTCTGCACCCTCGAGAACCTCGGATACGATACCCATATTTTTCTGATCATAATCTTGCACGGCGGCCATCTCGGATTTTAAAATGATCCCAAAACTATTTTCTGCACCCTCGAGAACCTCAGACACGGTACCCATATTTTCGTGATCATAATCTTGCACGGCGGCATTCTCGGATTTAAAAATGATCCCAAAATTATTTTCTGCACCCTTGAGAAACTCAGACACGATATCCATATTGCTGAAAACATTATTGCTTGCAGCAGCCCTCTTAGTTTTCAAAAATGATCACAGAATTGTTCTCTGCACCCTCGAGAACCTCGGACACGATATCCATATTGCTAAAATCATAATTTAGTGCGGCGGCCATCTTGGATTTGAAAAATGATTACAAAATCGTTTTCAGCACCCTCGAGAACCTCGGATACAATACCCATAATGTAGTTATCATACTTTTGTGCGGCGGCCATCTTTGATTTGAAAAATGATCACAAAATCGTTCTCTACAACCTCTAGAACCTCGGATACGATACCCATAATGTAGTTATCATAATTTTGAGCAGCGGCCATCTTGGATTTCAAAAATGATCACAAAATCGTTCTGTGCACTCTCGAGAACCTCGGATACGATACCCATATTTTTGTGATCATAATCTTGCACGGCGACCATCTCGGATTTAAAAATGATCCCAAAATTATTTTCTGCACCCTCAAGAACCTCAGACACGATATCCATATTGCTGAAAACATTATTGTTTTGCGGCAGCCCTCTTGGATTTGAAAAATGATCACAAATTCGTTCTCTGCACCCTCGAGAACCACGGATACGATACCCATAATGTAGTTATCATAATATTGAGAGACGGCCATCTTGGATTTCAAAAATGATCACAAAATCGTTCTGTGCACTCTCGAGAACCTCGGATACGATACCCATATTTTTGTGATTATAATCTTGCACGGCGGCCATCTTGGATTTGAAAAGTGATCACAAAATCGTTCTCAGCACCCTCAAGAACCTCGGATACGATACCCATAATGTAGTTATCATAATCTTGCACGGCGGCCATCTTGGATTTGAAAAGTGATCACAAAATCGTTCTCAGCACCCTCAAGAACCTCGGATACGATACCCATAATGTAGTTATCATATTTTTGAGCGGCGGCCATCTTCGATTTGAAAAATGATCACAAAATCGTTCTCTGCACCCTCGAGAACCTCGGATACGATACCCATATTTTTCTGATCATAATCTTGCACGGCGGCCATCTCAGATTTTAAAATGATCCCAAAATTATTTTCTGCACCCTCGAGAACCTCAGACACGATACCCATATTTTCGTGATCATAATCTTGCACGGCGGCATTCTCGGATTTAAAAATGATCCCAAAATTATTTTCTGCACCCTTGAGAAATTCAGACACGATATCCATATTGCTGAAAACATTATTGCTTGCGGCAGCCCTCTTTGTTTTCAAAAATGATCACAGAATTGTTCTCTGCACCCTCGAGAACCTCGGACACGATATCCATATTGCTAAAATCATAATTTAGTGCGGCAGCCATCTTGGATTTGAAAAATGATTACAAAATCGTTTTCAGCACTCTCGAGAACCTCGGATACAATACCCATAATGTAGTTATTATACTTTTGTGCGGCGGCCATCTTCGATTTGAAAAATGATCACAAAATCGTTCTCTGCAACCTCTAGAACCTCGGATACGATACCCATAATGTAGTTATCATAATTTTGAGCAGCGGCCATCTTGGATTTCAAAAATGATCACAAAATCGTTCTGTGCACTCTCGAGAACCTCGGATACGATACCCATATTTTTGTGATCATAATCTTGCACGGCGACCATCTCGGATTTAAAAATGATCCCAAAATTATTTTCTGCACCCTCGAGAACCTCAAACACGATATCCATATTGCTGAAAACATTATTGTTTTGCGGCAGCCCTCTTGGATTTCAAAAATGATCACAGAATTGTTCTCTGCACCCTCGAGTACCTCGGGTACGATATCCATTTTGCAGAAATCATAATTTTGTGCGGCGGCCATCTTCGATTTGAAAAATGATCACAAAATCGTTCTCAGCACCCTCGAGAACCTCGGATACGATACCCATAATGTAGTTATAATAATTTTGTGCGTCGGCCATCTTGGATTTGAAAAATGATCACCAAATCGTTCTCTGCACCCTCGAGAACCTCGGATACGATACCCATATTTTAGTGATCATAATCTTGCACGGCGGCCATCTCGGATTTAAAAATGATCCCAAATTTATTTTCTGCACCCTCGAGAACCTCAGACACGATATACATATTGCTAATAACATTTTTGTTTGCGGCAGCCCTCTTGGATTTCAAAAATGATCACGGAATTGTTCTCTGCACCCTCGAGAACCTCTGATACGATACCCATAATGTAGTTATCATACTTTTGAGCGGCGGCAATCTTCGATTTAAAAAATGATCACAAAATCGTTCTCTGCTTCCTCGAGAACCTCGGATACGATACCCATAATGTAGTTATCATAATATTGAGAGGCGGCCATCTTGGATTTCAAAAATGATCACAAAATCGTTCTGTGCACTCTCGAGAACCTCGGATACGATACCCATATTTTTGTGATTATAATCTTGCACGGCGGCCATCTTGGATTTGAAAAGTGATCACAAAATCGTTCTCAGCACCCTCAAGAACCTCGGATACGATACCCATAATGTAGTTATCATATTTTTGTGCGGCGGCCATCTTGGATTTGAAAAGTGATCACCAAATCGTTCTCTGCAACCTCGAGAACCTCGGATACGATACCCATATTTTTGTGATCATAATCTTGCACGGCGGCCATCTTGGATTTGAAAAGTGATCACAAAATCGTTCTCAGCACCCTCAAGAACCTCGGATACGATACCCATAATGTAGTTATCATATTTTTGAGCGGCGGCCATCTTCGATTTGAAAAATGATCACAAAATCGTTCTCTGCACCCTCGAGAACCACGGATACGATACCCATAATGTAGTTATCATAATATTGAGAGACGGCCATCTTGGATTTCAAAAATGATCACAAAATCGTTCTGTGCACTCTCGAGAACCTCGGATACGATACCCATATTTTTGTGATCATAATTTTGTGCGGCGGCCATCTTGGATTTGAAAAATGATCACAAAATCGTTCTCAGCACCCTCGAGAACCTCGGATACGATACCCATAATGTAGTTATCATATTTTTGAGCGGCGGCCATCTTCGATTTGAAAAATGATCACAAAATCGTTCTCTGCACCCTCGAGAACCACGGATACGATACCCATAATGTAGTTATCATAATATTGAGAGACGGCCATCTTGGATTTGAAAAATGATCACAAAATCGTTCTGTGCACTCTCGAGAACCTCGGATACGATACCCATATTTTTGTGATCATAATTTTGTGCGGCGGCCATCTTGGATTTGAAAAATGATCACCAAATCGTTCTCTGCAACCTTGAGAACCTCGGATACAATACCCATATTTTTGTGATCATAATCTTGCACGGCGGCCATCTTGGATTTGAAAAGTGATCACAAAATCGTTCTCAGCACCCTCAAGAACCTCGGATACGATACCCATAATGTAGTTATAATATTTTTGAGCGGCGGCCATCTTCGATTTGAAAAATGATCACAAAATCGTTCTCTGCACCCTCGAGAACCTCGGATACGATACCCATATTTTTCTGATCATAAACTTGCACGGCGGCCATCTCGGATTTTAAAATGATCCCAAAGTTATTTTCTGCACCCTCGAGAACCTCAGACACGGTACCCATATTGTCGTGATCATAATCTTGCACGGCGGCATTCTCGGATTTAAAAATGATCCCAAAATTATTTTCTGCACCCTTGAGAACTTCAGACACGATATCCATATTGCTGAAAACATTATTGCTTGCGGCAGCCCTCTTTGTTTTCAAAAATGATCACAGAATTGTTCTCTGCACCCTCGAGAACCTCGCACACGATATCCATATTGCTAAAATCATAATTTAGTGCGGCGGCCATCTTGGATTTGAAAAATGATTACAAAATCGTTTTCAGCACCCTCGAGAACCTCGGATACAATACCCATAATGTAGTTATCATACTTTTGTGCGGCGGCCATCTTCGATTTGAAAAATGATCACAAAATCGTTCTCTGCAACCTCTAGAACCTCGGATACGATACCCATAATGTAGTTATCATAATTTTGAGCAGCGGCCATCTTGGATTTCAAAAATGATCACAAAATCGTTCTGTGCACTCTCGAGAACCTCGGATACGATACCCATATTTTTGTGATCATAATCTTGCACGGCGACCATCTCGGATTTAAAAATGATCCCAAAATTATTTTCTGCACCCTCGAGAACCTCAGACACGATATCCATATTGCTGAAAACATTATTGTTTTGCGGCAGCCCTCTTGGATTTCAAAAATGATCATAGAATTATTCTCTGCACCCTCGAGAACCTCGGGTACGATATCCATATTGCTGAAATCATAATTTTGTGCGGCGGCCATCTTCGATTTGAAAAATGATCACAAAATCGTTCTCTGCACACTCGAGAACCTCGGATACGATACCCATATTTTTCTGATCATAATCTTGCACGGCGGCCATCTCGGATTTTAAAATGATACCAAAATTATTTTCTGCACCCTCGAGAACCTCGGGTACGATATCCATATTGCTGAAATCATAATTTTGTGCGGCGGCCATCTTCGATTTGAAAAATGATCACAAAATCGTTCTCAGCACCCTCGAGAACCTCGGATACGATACCCATAATGTAGTTATAATAATTTTGTGCGGCGGCCATCTTGGATTTGAAAAATGATCACCAAATCGTTCTCTGCACCCTCGAGAACCTCGGATACGATACCCATATTTTAGTGATCATAATCTTGCACGGCGGCCATCTCGGATTTAAAAATGATCCCAAATTTATTTTCTGCACCCTCGAGAACCTCAGACATGATATACATATTGCTAATAACATTTTTGTTTGCGGCAGCCCTCTTGGATTTCAAAAATGATCACGGAATTGTTCTCTGCACCCTCGAGAACCTCGGACACGATATCCATATTGCTAAAATCATAATTTTGTGCAGCGGCCATCTTGGATTTGAAAAATGATCACCAAATCGTTCTCTGCGCCCTCGAGAATCTCGGACACGATATCCATATTGCTGAAATCATATTTTTGTGCGGCGGCCATCTTGGATTCGAAAAATGATCACAAAATCGTTCTCAGCACCCTCGAGAACCTCGGATACGATACCCATAATGAAGTTATCATAATTTTGAGCAACGGCCATCTTGGATTTCAAAAATGATCACAAAATCGTTCTGTGTACTCTCGAGATACTCGGACACGATATCCATATTGCTGAAATCATAATTTTGTGCGGCGGCCATCTTGGATTTGAAAAATGATCACAAAATCGTTCTCAGCCCCCTCGAGAACCTCTGATACGATACCCATAATGTAGTTATCATACTTTTGAGCGGCGGCAATCTTCGATTTAAAAAATGATCACAAAATCGTTCTCTGCACCCTCGAGAACCTCGGATACGATACCCATAATGTAGTTATCATAATATTGAGAGGCGGCCATCTTGGATTTCAAAAATGATCACAAAATCGTTCTGTGCACTCTCGAGAACCTCGGATACGATACCCATATTTTTTTGATTATAATCTTGCATGGCGGCCATCTTGGGTTTGAAAAGTGATCACAAAATCGTTCTCAGCACCCTCAAGAACCTTGGATACGATACCCATAATGTAGTTATCATATTTTTGTGCGGCGGCCATCTTGGATTTGAAAAGTGATCACCAAATCGTTCTCTGCAACCTCGAGAACCTCGGATACGATACCCATATTTTTGTGATCATAATCTTGCACGGCGGCCATCTTGGATTTGAAAAGTGATCACAAAATCGTTCTCAGCACCCTCAAGAACCTCGGATACGATACCCATAATGTAGTTATCATATTTTTGAGCGGCGGCCATCTTCGATTTGAAAAATGATCACAAAATCGTTCTCTGCACCCTCGAGAACCACGGATACGATACCCATAATGTAGTTATCATAATATTGAGAGACAGCCATCTTGGATTTCAAAAATGATCACAAAATCGTTCTGTGCACTCTCGAGAACCTCGGATACGATACCCATATTTTTGTGATCATAATTTTGTGCGGCGGCCATCTTGGATTTGAAAAATGATTACCAAATCGTTCTCTGCAACCTTGAGAACCTCGGATACAATAACCATATTTTTGTGATCATAATCTTGCACGGCGGCCATCTTGGATTTGAAAAGTGATCACAAAATCGTTCTCAGCACCCTCAAGAACCTCGGATACGATACCCATAATGTAGTTATCATACTTTTGAGCGGCGGCCATCTTCGATTTGAAAAATGATCACAAAATCGTTCTCTGCACCCTCGAGAACCTCGGATACGATACCCATATTTTTCTGATCATAATCTTGCACGGCGGCCATCTCGGATTTTAAAATGATCCCAAAATTATTTTCTGCACCCTCGAGAACCTCAGACACGGTACCCATATTTTCGTGATCATAATCTTGCACGGCGGCATTCTCGGATTTAAAAATGATCCCAAAATTATTTTCTGCACCCTTGAGAACTTCAGACACGATATCCATATTGCTGAAAACATTATTGCTTGCGGCAGCCCTCTTAGTTTTCAAAAATGATCACAGAATTGTTCTCTGCACCCTCGAGAACCTCGGACACGATATCCATATTGCTAAAATCATAATTTAGTGCGGCGGCCATCTTGGATTTGAAAAATGATTACAAAATCGTTTTCAGCACCCTCGAGAACCTCGGATACAATACCCATAATGTAGTTATCATACTTTTGTGCGGCGGCCATCTTCGATTTGAAAAATGATCACAAAATCGTTCTCTGCAACCTCTAGAACCTCGGATACGATACCCATAATGTAGTTATCATAATTTTGAGCAGCGGCCATCTTGGATTTCAAAAATGATCACAAAATCGTTCTGTGCACTCTCGAGAACCTCGGATACGATACCCATATTTTTGTGATCATAATTTTGTGCGGCGGCCATCTTGGATTTGAAAAATGATCACCAAATCGTTCTCTGCAACCTTGAGAACCTCGGATACAATACCCATATTTTTGTGATCATAATCTTGCACGGCGGCCATCTTGGATTTGAAAAGTGATCACAAAATCGTTCTCAGCACCCTCAAGAACCTCGGATACGATACCCATAATGTAGTTATCATATTTTTGAGCGGCGGCCATCTTCGATTTGAAAAATGATCACAAAATCGTTCTCTGCACCCTCGAGAACCTCGGATACGATACCCATATTTTTCTGATCATAATCTTGCACGGCGGCCATCTCGGATTTTAAAATGATCCCAAAACTATTTTCTGCACCCTCGAGAACCTCAGACACGGTACCCATATTTTCGTGATCATAATCTTGCACGGCGGCATTCTCGGATTTAAAAATGATCCCAAAATTATTTTCTGCACCCTTGAGAAACTCAGACACGATATCCATATTGCTGAAAACATTATTGCTTGCAGCAGCCCTCTTAGTTTTCAAAAATGATCACAGAATTGTTCTCTGCACCCTCGAGAACCTCGGACACGATATCCATATTGCTAAAATCATAATTTAGTGCGGCGGCCATCTTGGATTTGAAAAATGATTACAAAATCGTTTTCAGCACCCTCGAGAACCTCGGATACAATACCCATAATGTAGTTATCATACTTTTGTGCGGCGGCCATCTTTGATTTGAAAAATGATCACAAAATCGTTCTCTACAACCTCTAGAACATCGGATACGATACCCATAATGTAGTTATCATAATATTGAGAGACGGCCATCTTGGATTTCAAAAATGATCACAAAATCGTTCTGTGCACTCTCGAGAACCTCGGATACGATACCCATATTTTTGTGATTATAATCTTGCACGGCGGCCATCTTGGATTTGAAAAGTGATCACAAAATCGTTCTCAGCACCCTCAAGAACCTCGGATACGATACCCATAATGTAGTTATCATAATCTTGCACGGCGGCCATCTTGGATTTGAAAAGTGATCACAAAATCGTTCTCAGCACCCTCAAGAACCTCGGATACGATACCCATAATGTAGTTATCATATTTTTGAGCGGCGGCCATCTTCGATTTGAAAAATGATCACAAAATCGTTCTCTGCACCCTCGAGAACCTCGGATACGATACCCATATTTTTCTGATCATAATCTTGCACGGCGGCCATCTCAGATTTTAAAATGATCCCAAAATTATTTTCTGCACCCTCGAGAACCTCAGACACGATACCCATATTTTCGTGATCATAATCTTGCACGGCGGCATTCTCGGATTTAAAAATGATCCCAAAATTATTTTCTGCACCCTTGAGAAATTCAGACACGATATCCATATTGCTGAAAACATTATTGCTTGCGGCAGCCCTCTTTGTTTTCAAAAATGATCACAGAATTGTTCTCTGCACCCTCGAGAACCTCGGACACGATATCCATATTGCTAAAATCATAATTTAGTGCGGCAGCCATCTTGGATTTGAAAAATGATTACAAAATCGTTTTCAGCACTCTCGAGAACCTCGGATACAATACCCATAATGTAGTTATTATACTTTTGTGCGGCGGCCATCTTCGATTTGAAAAATGATCACAAAATCGTTCTCTGCAACCTCTAGAACCTCGGATACGATACCCATAATGTAGTTATCATAATTTTGAGCAGCGGCCATCTTGGATTTCAAAAATGATCACAAAATCGTTCTGTGCACTCTCGAGAACCTCGGATACGATACCCATATTTTTGTGATCATAATCTTGCACGGCGACCATCTCGGATTTAAAAATGATCCCAAAATTATTTTCTGCACCCTCGAGAACCTCAAACACGATATCCATATTGCTGAAAACATTATTGTTTTGCGGCAGCCCTCTTGGATTTCAAAAATGATCACAGAATTGTTCTCTGCACCCTCGAGTACCTCGGGTACGATATCCATTTTGCAGAAATCATAATTTTGTGCGGCGGCCATCTTCGATTTGAAAAATGATCACAAAATCGTTCTCAGCACCCTCGAGAACCTCGGATACGATACCCATAATGTAGTTATAATAATTTTGTGCGTCGGCCATCTTGGATTTGAAAAATGATCACCAAATCGTTCTCTGCACCCTCGAGAACCTCGGATACGATACCCATATTTTAGTGATCATAATCTTGCACGGCGGCCATCTCGGATTTAAAAATGATCCCAAATTTATTTTCTGCACCCTCGAGAACCTCAGACACGATATACATATTGCTAATAACATTTTTATTTGCGGCAGCCCTCTTGGATTTCAAAAATGATCACGGAATTGTTCTCTGCACCCTCGAGAACCTCTGATACGATACCCATAATGTAGTTATCATACTTTTGAGCGGCGGCAATCTTCGATTTAAAAAATGATCACAAAATCGTTCTCTGCTTCCTCGAGAACCTCGGATACGATACCCATAATGTAGTTATCATAATATTGAGAGGCGGCCATCTTGGATTTCAAAAATGATCACAAAATCGTTCTGTGCACTCTCGAGAACCTCGGATACGATACCCATTTTTTTGTGATTATAATCTTGCACGGCGGCCATCTTGGATTTGAAAAGTGATCACAAAATCGTTCTCAGCACCCTCAAGAACCTCGGATACGATACCCATAATGTAGTTATCATATTTTTGTGCGGCGGCCATCTTGGATTTGAAAAGTGATCACCAAATCGTTCTCTGCAACCTCGAGAACCTCGGATACGATGCCCATATTTTTGTGATCATAATCTTGCACGGCGGCCATCTTGGATTTGAAAAGTGATCACAAAATCGTTCTCAGCACCCTCAAGAACCTCGGATACGATACCCATAATGTAGTTATCATATTTTTGAGCGGCGGCCATCTTCGATTTGAAAAATGATCACAAAATCGTTCTCTGCACCCTCGAGAACCACGGATACGATACCCATAATGTAGTTATCATAATATTGAGAGACGGCCATCTTGGATTTCAAAAATGATCACAAAATCGTTCTGTGCACTCTCGAGAACCTCGGATACGATACCCATATTTTTGTGATCATAATTTTGTGCGGCGGCCATCTTGGATTTGAAAAATGATCACAAAATCGTTCTCAGCACCCTCAAGAACCTCGGATACGATACCCATAATGTAGTTATCATATTTTTGAGCGGCGGCCATCTTCGATTTGAAAAATGATCACAAAATCGTTCTCTGCACCCTCGAGAACCACGGATACGATACCCATAATGTAGTTATCATAATATTGAGAGACGGCCATCTTGGATTTCAAAAATGATCACAAAATCGTTCTGTGCACTCTCGAGAACCTCGGATACGATACCCATATTTTTGTGATCATAATTTTGTGCGGCGGCCATCTTGGATTTGAAAAATGATCACCAAATCGTTCTCTGCAACCTTGAGAACCTCGGATACAATACCCATATTTTTGTGATCATAATCTTGCACGGCGGCCATCTTGGATTTGAAAAGTGATCACAAAATCGTTCTCAGCACCCTCAAGAACCTCGGATACGATACCCATAATGTAGTTATAATATTTTTGAGCGGCGGCCATCTTCGATTTGAAAAATGATCACAAAATCGTTCTCTGCACCCTCGAGAACCTCGGATACGATACCCATATTTTTCTGATCATAAACTTGCACGGCGGCCATCTCGGATTTTAAAATGATCCCAAAGTTATTTTCTGCACCCTCGAGAACCTCAGACACGGTACCCATATTGTCGTGATCATAATCTTGCACGGCGGCATTCTCGGATTTAAAAATGATCCCAAAATTATTTTCTGCACCCTTGAGAACTTCAGACACGATATCCATATTGCTGAAAACATTATTGCTTGCGGCAGCCCTCTTTGTTTTCAAAAATGATCACAGAATTGTTCTCTGCACCCTCGAGAACCTCGGACACGATATCCATATTGCTAAAATCATAATTTAGTGCGGCGGCCATCTTGGATTTGAAAAATGATTACAAAATCGTTTTCAGCACCCTCGAGAACCTCGGATACAATACCCATAATGTAGTTATCATACTTTTGTGCGGCGGCCATCTTCGATTTGAAAAATGATCACAAAATCGTTCTCTGCAACCTCTAGAACCTCGGATACGATACCCATAATGTAGTTATCATAATTTTGAGCAGCGGCCATCTTGGATTTCAAAAATGATCACAAAATCGTTCTGTGCACTCTCGAGAACCTCGGATACGATACCCATATTTTTGTGATCATAATCTTGCACGGCGACCATCTCGGATTTAAAAATGATCCCAAAATTATTTTCTGCACCCTCGAGAACCTCAGACACGATATCCATATTGCTGAAAACATTATTGTTTTGCGGCAGCCCTCTTGGATTTCAAAAATGATCACAGAATTATTCTCTGCACCCTCGAGAACCTCGGGTACGATATCCATATTGCTGAAATCATAATTTTGTGCGGCGGCCATCTTCGATTTGAAAAATGATCACAAAATCGTTCTCAGCACCCTCGAGAACCTCGGATACGATACCCATAACGTAGTTATAATAATTTTATGCGGCGGCCATCTTGGATTTGAAAAATGATCACCAAATCGTTCTCTGCACCCTCGAGAACCTCGGATACGATACCCATATTTTAGTGATCATAATCTTGCACGGCGGCCATCTCGGATTTAAAAATGATCCCAAATTTATTTTCTGCACCCTCGAGAACCTCAGACACGATATACATATTGCTAATAAAATTTTTGTTTGCGGCAGCCCTCTTGGATTTCAAAAATGATCACGGAATTGTTCTCTGCACCCTCGAGAACCTCGGACACGATATCCATATTGCTAAAATCATAATTTTGTGCAGCGGCCATCTTGGATTTGAAAAATGATCACCAAATCGTTCTCTGCGCCCTCGAGAATCTCGGACACGATATCCATATTGCTGAAATCATATTTTTGTGCGGCGGCCATCTTGGATTCGAAAAATGATCACAAAATCGTTCTCAGCACCCTCGAGAACCTCGGATACGATACCCATAATGTAGTTATCATAATTTTGGGCGGCGGCCATCTTGGATTTAAAAAATGTTCACAAAATCGTTCTCAGCCCCCTCGAGAACCTCTGATAGGATACCCATAATGTAGTTATCATACTTTTGAGCGGCGGCAATCTTCGATTTAAAAAATGATCACAAAATCGTTCTCTGCTTCCACGAGAACCTTGGATACGATACCCATAATGTGGTTATCATAATATTGAGAGGCGGCCATCTTGGATTTCAAAAATGATCACAAAATCGTTCTGTGCACTCTCGAGAACCTCGGATACGATACCCATAATGTAGTTATCATATTTTTGTGCAGCGGCCATCTTGGATTTGAAAAGTGATCACCAAATCGTTCTCTGCAACCTCGAGAACCTCGGATACGATACCCATATTTTTGTGATCATAATCTTGCACGGCGGCCATCTTGGATTTGAAAAGTGATCACAAAATCGTTCTCAGCACCCTCAAGAACCTCGGATACGATACCCATAATGTAGTTATCATATTTTTGAGCGGCAGCCATCTTCGATTTGAAAAATGATCACAAAATCGTTCTCTGCACCCTCGAGAACCACGGATACGATACCCATAATGTAGTTATCATAATATTGAGAGACGGCCATCTTGGATTTCAAAAATGATCACAAAATCGTTCTGTGCACTCTCGAGAACCTCGGATACGATACCCATATTTTTGTGATCATAATTTTGTGCGGCGGCCATCTTGGATTTGAAAAGTGATCACAAAATCGGATACGATACCCATATTTTTTTGATCATAATCTTGCACGGCGACCATCTCGGATTTAAAAATGATCACAGAATTGTTCTCTGCACCCTCGAGAAATTCGGGTACGATAACCATATTGCTGAAATCATAATTTTGTGCGGCGGCCATCTTCGATTTGAAAAATGATCACAAAATCGTTCTCAGCACCCTCGAGAACCTCGGATACGATACCCATAATGTAATTATCATAATTTTGGGCGGCGGCCATCTTGGATTTGAAAACTGATCACAAAATCGTTCTCAACACCCTCGAGAACCTCGGATACGATACCCATAATGTAGTTATCATAATTTTGGGCGGCGGCCATCTTGGATTTGAAAAATGATCACAAAATCGTTCTCAGCACCCTCGAGAACCTCGGGTACGATATCCATATTGCTAAAATCATAATTTTGTGCAGCGGCCATTTTGGATTTGAAAAATGATCACCAAATCGTTCTCTGCACCCTCGAGAACCTCGGGTACGATATCCATATTGCTGAAATCATAATTTTGTGCGGCGGCCATCTTGGATTTGAAAAATGATCACAAAATCGTTCTCAACACCCTCGAGAACCTCGGATACGATACCCATAATGTAGTTTTCATACTTTTGAGCGGCGGCCATCTTCGATTTGAAAAATGATCACCAAATCGTTCTATGCACCCTTGAGAACCTCGGGTACGATATCCATATTGCTGAAATCATAATTTGTGCGGCGGACATCTTGGATTTAAAAAATGATCACAAAATCGTTCTCAGCACCCTAGAGAACCTCGGGTACGGTACCCATAATATAGTTTTCATACTTTTGTGCGGCGGCCATCTTCGATTTGAAAAATGATCACAAAGTCGTTCTCTGCAACCTCTAGAACCTCGGATACGATACCCATAATGTAGTTATCATAATTTTGAGCAGCGGCCATCTTGGATTTCAAAAATGATCACAAAATCGTTCTGTGCACTCTCGAGAACCTCGGATACGATACCCATATTTTTGTGATCATAATCTTGCACGGCGACCATCTCGGATTTAAAAATGATCCCAAAATTATTTTCTGCACCCTCGAGAACCTCAGACACGATATCCATATTGCTGAAAACATTATTGTTTTGCGGCAGCCCTCTTGGATTTCAAAAATGATCACAGAATTGTTCTCTGCACCCTCGAGAACCTCGGGTACGATATCCATATTGCTGAAATCATAATTTAGTGCGGCGGCCATCTTCGATTTGAAAAATGATCACAAAATCGTTCTCAGCACCCTCGAGAACCTCGGGTACGATATCCATATTGCTGAAATCATAATTTTGTGCGGCGGCCATCTTGGATTTGAAAAATGATCACAAAATCGTTCTCAACACCCTCGAGAACCTCGGATACGATACCCAAAATGTAGTTTTCATACTTTTGAGCGGCGGCCATCTTCGATTTGAAAAATGATCACGAAATCGTTCTATGCACCCTTGAGAACCTCGGGTACGATATCCATATTGCTGAAATCATAATTTGTGCGGCGGACATCTTGGATTTAAAAAATGATCACAAAATCGTTCTCAGCACCCTAGAGAACCTCGGGTACGATATCCATATTGCTGAAATCATAATTTGTGCGGCGGACATCTTGGATTTAAAAAATGATCACAAAATCGTTCTCAGCACCCTAGAGAACCTCGGGTACCCATAATATAGTTTTCATACTTTTGTGCGGCGGCCATCTTCGATTTGAAAAATGAACACAAAATCGTTCTCTGCAACCTCTAGAACCTCGGATACGATACCCATAATGTAGTTATCATAATTTTGAGCAGCGGCCATCTTGGATTTCAAAAATGATCACAAAATCGTTCTGTGCACTCTCGAGAACCTCGGATACGATACCCATATTTTTGTGATCATAATCTTGCACGGCGACCATCTCAGATTTAAAAATGATCCCAAAATTATTTTCTGTACCCTCGAGAACCTCAGACACGATATCCATATTGCTGAAAACATTATTGTTTGCGGCAGCCCTCTTGGATTTTAAAAATGATCACAGAATTGTTCTCTGCACCCTCGAGAACCTCGGACACGATATCCATATTGCTAAAATCATAATTTTGTGCGGCGGCCATCTTGGATTTGAAAAATGATCACCAAATCGTTCTCTGCACCCTCGAGAACCTCGGTTACAATACCCATAATGTAGTTATCATACTTTTGAACCTCGGGTACGATAACCATATTGCTGAAATCATAATTTTGTGCGGCGGCCATCTTGGATTTGAAAAATGATCACAATATCGTTCTCAGAACCCTCAAGAACCTAGGATACGATACCCATAATGTAGTTATCATACTTTTGAGCGGCAGCCATCTTCGATTTGAAAAATGATCACAAAATCGTTCTCTGCACCCTCGAGAACCTCGGATACGATACCCATATTTTTCTGATCATAATCTTGCACGGCGGCCATCTCGGATTTTAAAATGATCCCAAAATTATTTTCTGCACCCTCGAGAACCTCAGACACGGTACCCATATTTTCGTGATCATTATCTTGCACGGCGGCATTCTCGGATTTAAAAATGATCCCAAAATTATTTTCTGCACCCTTGAGAACTTCAGACACGATATCCATATTGCTGAAAACATTATTGCTTGCGGCAGCCCTCTTTGTTTTCAAAAATGATCACAGAATTGTTCTCTGCACCCTCGAGAACCTCGGACACGATATCCATATTGCTAAAATCATAATTTAGTGCGGCGGCCATCTTGGATTTGAAAAATGATTACAAAATCGTTTTCAGCACCCTCGAGAACCTCGGATACAATACCCATAATGTAGTTATCATACTTTTGTGCGGCAGCCATCTTCGATTTGAAAAATGATCACAAAATCGTACTCTGCAACCTCTAGAACCTAGGATACGATACCCATAATGTAGTTATCATAATTTTGAGCAGCGGCCATCTTGGATTTGAAAAATGATCACAAAATCGTTCTGTGCACTCTCGAGAACTCCGGATACGATTCCCATATTTTTTTGATCATAATCTTGCACGGCGACCATCTCGGATTTAAAAATGATCCCAAAATTATTTTCTGCACCCTCGAGAACCTCAGACACGATATCCATATTGCTGAAAACATTATTGTTTTGCGGCAGCCCTCTTGGATTTCAAAAATGATCACAGTATTGATCTCTGCACCCTCGAGAACCTCGGGTACGATAACCATATTGCTGAAATCATAATTTTGTGCGGCGGCCATCTTCGATTTGAAAAATGATCACAAAATCGTTCTCAGCACCCTCGAGAACCTCGGATACGATACCCATAATGTAGTTATCATAATCTTGCACGGCGGCATTCTCGGATTTAAAAATGATCCCAAAATTATTTTCTGTACCCTCGAGAACCTCAGACACGATATCCATATTGCTGAAAACATTATTGTTTGCGGCAGCCCTCTTGGATTTTAAAAATGATCACAGAATTGTTCTCTGCACTCTCGAGAACCTCGGACACGATATCCATATTGCTAAAATCATAATTTTGTGCGGCGGCCATCTTGGATTTGAAAAATGATCACCAAATCGTTCTCTGCACCCTCGAGAACCTCGGTTACAATACCCATAATGTAGTTATCATACTTTTCAACCTCGGGTACGATAACCATATTGCTGAAATCATAATGTTGTGCGGCGGCCATCTTGGATTTGAAAAATGATCACAAAATCGTTCTCAGCACCCTAGAGAACCTCGGGTACGATACCCATAATGTAGTTTTCATACTTTTGTGCGGCGGCCATCTTCGATTTGAAAAATGATCACAAAATCGTTCTCTGCAACCTCTAGAACCTCGGATACGATACCCATAATGTAGTTATCATAATTTTGAGCAGCGGCCATCTTGGATTTCAATAATGATCACAAAATCGTTCTGTGCACTCTCGAGAACCTCGGATACGATACCCATATTTTTGTGATCATAATCTTGCACGGCGATCATCTCGGATTTAAAAATGATCCCAAAATTATTTTCTGCACCCTCGAGAACCTCAGACACGATATCCATATTGCTGAAAACATTATTGTTTTGCGGCAGCCCTCTTGGATTTCAAAAATGATCACAGAATTATTCTCTGCACCCTCGAGAACCTCGGGTACGATATCCATATTGCTGAAATCATAATTTTGTGCGGCGGCCATCTTTGATTTGAAAAATGATCACAAAATCGTTCTCAGCACCCTCGAGAACCTCGGATACGATACCCATATTGTAGTTATCATAATT
This sequence comes from Leptidea sinapis, assembly GCF_905404315.1. Lineage (NCBI taxonomy): Eukaryota > Metazoa > Arthropoda > Insecta > Lepidoptera > Pieridae > Leptidea > Leptidea sinapis. The sequence continues at coordinate 1,345,559 of NC_066281.1, read as the reverse complement.
TTGGGCGGCGGCCATCTTGGATTTGAAAAATGATCACCAAATCGTTCTCTGCACCCTCGAGAACCTCGGGTACGATATCCATATTGCTGAAATCATAATTTTGTGCGGCGGCCATCTTGGATTTGAAAAATGATCACAAAATCGTTCTCAGCACCATCGAGAACCTCGGATACGATACCCTTAATGTAGTTTTCATACTTTTGTGCAGCGGCCATCTTGGATTTGAAAAATGATCACCAAATCGTTCTCTGCACCCTCGAGTACCTCGGGTACGATATCCATATTGCTGAAATCATAATTTTGTGCAGCGGCTATCTTGGATTTGAAAAATGATCATAATATCGTTCTCAGCACCCTCGAGAACCTCGCATACGATACCCATAATGTAGTTTTCATACTTTTTAGCGGCGGCCAACTTGGATTTAAAAAATGATCACAAAATCGTTCTCAGCACCCTAGAGAACCTCGGGTACGGTACCCATAATATAGTTTTCATACTTTTGTGCGGCGGCCATCTTCGATTTGAAAAATGATCACAAAATCGTTCTCTGCAACCTCTAGAACCTCGGATACGATACCCATAATGTAGTTATCATAATTTTGAGCAGCGGCCATCTTGGATTTCAAAAATGATCACAAAATCGTTCTGTGCACTCTCGAGAACCTCGGATACGATACCCATATTTTTGTGATCATAATCTTGCACGGCGACCATCTCGGATTTAAAAATGATCCCAAAATTATTTTCTGCACCCTCGAGAACCTCAGACACGATATCCATATTGCTGAAAACATTATTGTTTTGCGGCAGCCCTCTTGGATTTCAAAAATGATCACAGAATTGTTCTCTGCACCCTCGAGAATCTCGGATACGATACCCATAATGTAGTTATCATATTTTTGAGCGGCGGCCATCTTCGATTTGAAAAATGATCACAAAATCGTTCTCTGCACCCTCGAGAACCACGGATACGATACCCATAATGTAGTTATCATAATATTGAGAGACGGCCATCTTGGATTTCAAAAATGATCACAAAATCGTTCTGTGCACTCTCGAGAACCTCGGATACGATACCCATATTTTTGTGATCATAATTTTGTGCGGCGGCCATCTTGGATTTGAAAAATGATCACAAAATCGTTCTCAGCACCCTCGAGAACCTCGGATACGATACCCATAATGTAGTTATCATATTTTTGAGCGGCGGCCATCTTCGATTTGAAAAATGATCACAAAATCGTTCTCTGCACCCTCGAGAACCACGGATACGATACCCATAATGTAGTTATCATAATATTGAGAGACGGCCATCTTGGATTTCAAAAATGATCACAAAATCGTTCTGTGCACTCTCGAGAACCTCGGATACGATACCCATATTTTTGTGATCATAATTTTGTGCGGCGGCCATCTTGGATTTGAAAAATGATCACCAAATCGTTCTCTGCAACCTTGAGAACCTCGGATACAATACCCATATTTTTGTGATCATAATCTTGCACGGCGGCCATCTTGGATTTGAAAAGTGATCACAAAATCGTTCTCAGCACCCTCAAGAACCTCGGATACGATACCCATAATGTAGTTATAATATTTTTGAGCGGCGGCCATCTTCGATTTGAAAAATGATCACAAAATCGTTCTCTGCACCCTCGAGAACCTCGGATACGATACCCATATTTTTCTGATCATAAACTTGCACGGCGGCCATCTCGGATTTTAAAATGATCCCAAAGTTATTTTCTGCACCCTCGAGAACCTCAGACACGGTACCCATATTGTCGTGATCATAATCTTGCACGGCGGCATTCTCGGATTTAAAAATGATCCCAAAATTATTTTCTGCACCCTTGAGAACTTCAGACACGATATCCATATTGCTGAAAACATTATTGCTTGCGGCAGCCCTCTTTGTTTTCAAAAATGATCACAGAATTGTTCTCTGCACCCTCGAGAACCTCGGATACAATACCCATAATGTAGTTATCATACTTTTGTGCGGCGGCCATCTTCGATTTGAAAAATGATCACAAAATCGTTCTCTGCAACCTCTAGAACCTCGGATACGATACCCATAATGTAGTTATCATAATTTTGAGCAGCGGCCATCTTGGATTTCAAAAATGATCACAAAATCGTTCTGTGCACTCTCGAGAACCTCGGATACGATACCCATATTTTTGTGATCATAATCTTGCACGGCGACCATCTCGGATTTAAAAATGATCCCAAAATTATTTTCTGCACCCTCGAGAACCTCAGACACGATATCCATATTGCTGAAAACATTATTGTTTTGCGGCAGCCCTCTTGGATTTCAAAAATGATCACAGAATTATTCTCTGCACCCTCGAGAACCTCGGGTACGATATCCATATTGCTGAAATCATAATTTTGTGCGGCGGCCATCTTCGATTTGAAAAATGATCACAAAATCGTTCTCAGCACCCTCGAGAACCTCGGATACGATACCCATAACGTAGTTATAATAATTTTGTGCGGCGGCCATCTTGGATTTGAAAAATGATCACCAAATCGTTCTCTGCACCCTCGAGAACCTCGGATACGATACCCATATTTTAGTGATCATAATCTTGCACGGCGGCCATCTCGGATTTAAAAATGATCCCAAATTTATTTTCTGCACCCTCGAGAACCTCAGACACGATATACATATTGCTAATAAAATTTTTGTTTGCGGCAGCCCTCTTGGATTTCAAAAATGATCACGGAATTGTTCTCTGCACCCTCGAGAACCTCGGACACGATATCCATATTGCTAAAATCATAATTTTGTGCAGCGGCCATCTTGGATTTGAAAAATGATCACCAAATCGTTCTCTGCGCCCTCGAGAATCTCGGACACGATATCCATATTGCTGAAATCATATTTTTGTGCGGCGGCCATCTTTGATTCGAAAAATGATCACAAAATCGTTCTCAGCACCCTCGAGAACCTCGGATACGATACCCATAATGTAGTTATCATAATTTTGGGCGGCGGCCATCTTGGATTTGAAAAATGATCACAAAATCGTTCTCAGCCCCCTCGAGAACCTCTGATAGGATACCCATAATGTAGTTATCATACTTTTGAGCGGCGGCAATCTTCGATTTAAAAAATGATCACAAAATCGTTCTCTGCTTCCACGAGAACCTTGGATACGATACCCATAATGTGGTTATCATAATATTGAGAGGCGGCCATCTTGGATTTCAAAAATGATCACAAAATCGTTCTGTGCACTCTCGAGAACCTCGGATACGATACCCATATTTTTGTGATTATAATCTTGCACGGCGGCCATCTTGGATTTGAAAAGTGATCACAAAATCGTTCTCAGCACCCTCAAGAACCTCGGATACGATACCCATAATGTAGTTATCATATTTTTGTGCAGCGGCCATCTTGGATTTGAAAAGTGATCACCAAATCGTTCTCTGCAACCTCGAGAACCTCGGATACGATACCCATATTTTTGTGATCATAATCTTGCACGGCGGCCATCTTGGATTTGAAAAGTGATCACAAAATCGTTCTCAGCACCCTCAAGAACCTCGGATACGATACCCATAATGTAGTTATCATATTTTTGAGCGGCAGCCATCTTCGATTTGAAAAATGATCACAAAATCGTTCTCTGCACCCTCGAGAACCACGGATACGATACCCATAATGTAGTTATCATAATATTGAGAGACGGCCATCTTGGATTTCAAAAATGATCACAAAATCGTTCTGTGCACTCTCGAGAACCTCGGATACGATACCCATATTTTTGTGATCATAATTTTGTGCGGCGGCCATCTTGGATTTGAAAAGTGATCACAAAATCGGATACGATACCCATATTTTTTTGATCATAATCTTGCACGGCGACCATCTCGGATTTAAAAATGATCACAGAATTGTTCTCTGCACCCTCGAGAAATTCGGGTACGATAACCATATTGCTGAAATCATAATTTTGTGCGGCGGCCATCTTCGATTTGAAAAATGATCACAAAATCGTTCTCAGCACCCTCGAGAACCTCGGATACGATACCCATAATGTAGTTATCATAATTTTGGGCGGCGGCCATCTTGGATTTGAAAACTGATCACAAAATCGTTCTCAACACCCTCGAGAACCTCGGATACGATACCCATAATGTAGTTATCATAATTTTGGGCGGCGGCCATCTTGGATTTGAAAAATGATCACAAAATCGTTCTCAGCACCCTCGAGAACCTCGGGTACGATATCCATATTGCTAAAATCATAATTTTGTGCAGCGGCCATTTTGGATTTGAAAAATGATCACCAAATCGTTCTCTGCACCCTCGAGAACCTCGGGTACGATATCCATATTGCTGAAATCATAATTTTGTGCGGCGGCCATCTTGGATTTGAAAAATGATCACAAAATCGTTCTCAACACCCTCGAGAACCTCGGATACGATACCCATAATGTAGTTTTCATACTTTTGAGCGGCGGCCATCTTCGATTTGAAAAATGATCACCAAATCGTTCTATGCACCCTTGAGAACCTCGGGTACGATATCCATATTGCTGAAATCATAATTTGTGCGGCGGACATCTTGGATTTAAAAAAATGATCACAAAATCGTTCTCAGCACCCTAGAGAACCTCGGGTACGGTACCCATAATATAGTTTTCATACTTTTGTGCGGCGGCCATCTTCGATTTGAAAAATGATCACAAAATCGTTCTCTGCAACCTCTAGAACCTCGGATACGATACCCATAATGTAGTTATCATAATTTTGAGCAGCGGCCATCTTGGATTTCAAAAATGATCACAAAATCGTTCTGTGCACTCTCGAGAACCTCGGATACGATACCCATATTTTTGTGATCATAATCTTGCACGGCGACCACCTCGGATTTAAAAATGATCCCAAAATTATTTTCTGCACCCTCGAGAACCTCAGACACGATATCCATATTGCTGAAAACATTATTGTTTTGCGGCAGCCCTCTTGGATTTCAAAAATGATCACAGAATTGTTCTCTGCACCCTCGAGAACCTCGGGTACGATATCCATATTGCTGAAATCATAATTTAGTGCGGCGGCCATCTTCGATTTGAAAAATGATCACAAAATCGTTCTCAGCACCCTCGAGAACCTCGGGTACGATATCCATATTGCTGAAATCATAATTTTGTGCGGCGGCCATCTTGGATTTGAAAAATGATCACAAAATCGTTCTCAACACCCTCGAGAACCTCGGATACGATACCCAAAATGTAGTTTTCATACTTTTGAGCGGCGGCCATCTTCGATTTGAAAAATGATCACGAAATCGTTCTATGCACCCTTGAGAACCTCGGGTACGATATCCATATTGCTGAAATCATAATTTGTGCGGCGGACATCTTGGATTTAAAAAATGATCACAAAATCGTTCTCAGCACCCTAGAGAACCTCGGGTACGATATCCATATTGCTGAAATCATAATTTGTGCGGCGGACATCTTGGATTTAAAAAATGATCACAAAATCGTTCTCAGCACCCTAGAGAACCTCGGGTACCCATAATATAGTTTTCATACTTTTGTGCGGCGGCCATCTTCGATTTGAAAAATGAACACAAAATCGTTCTCTGCAACCTCTAGAACCTCGGATACGATACCCATAATGTAGTTATCATAATTTTGAGCAGCGGCCATCTTGGATTTCAAAAATGATCACAAAATCGTTCTGTGCACTCTCGAGAACCTCGGATACGATACCCATATTTTTGTGATCATAATCTTGCACGGCGACCATCTCGGATTTAAAAATGATCCCAAAATTATTTTCTGTACCCTCGAGAACCTCAGACACGATATCCATATTGCTGAAAACATTATTGTTTGCGGCAGCCCTCTTGGATTTTAAAAATGATCACAGAATTGTTCTCTGAAACCTCGAGAACCTCGGACACGATATCCATATTGCTAAAATCATAATTTTGTGCGGCGGCCATCTTGGATTTGAAAAATGATCACCAAATCGTTCTCTGCACCCTCGAGAACCTCGGTTACAATACCCATAATGTAGTTATCATACTTTTGAACCTCGGGTACGATAACCATATTGCTGAAATCATAATTTTGTGCGGCGGCCATCTTGGATTTGAAAAATGATCACAATATCGTTCTCAGAACCCTCAAGAACCTAGGATACGATACCCATAATGTAGTTATCATACTTTTGAGCGGCAGCCATCTTCGATTTGAAAAATGATCACAAAATCGTTCTCTGCACCCTCGAGAACCTCGGATACGATACCCATATTTTTCTGATCATAATCTTGCACGGCGGCCATCTCGGATTTTAAAATGATCCCAAAATTATTTTCTGCACCCTCGAGAACCTCAGACACGGTACCCATATTTTCGTGATCATTATCTTGCACGGCGGCATTCTCGGATTTAAAAATGATCCCAAAATTATTTTCTGCACCCTTGAGAACTTCAGACACGATATCCATATTGCTGAAAACATTATTGCTTGCGGCAGCCCTCTTTGTTTTCAAAAATGATCACAGAATTGTTCTCTGCACCCTCGAGAACCTCGGACACGATATCCATATTGCTAAAATCATAATTTAGTGCGGCGGCCATCTTGGATTTGAAAAATGATTACAAAATCGTTTTCAGCACCCTCGAGAACCTCGGATACAATACCCATAATGTAGTTATCATACTTTTGTGCGGCAGCCATCTTCGATTTGAAAAATGATCACAAAATCGTACTCTGCAACCTCTAGAACCTAGGATACGATACCCATAATGTAGTTATCATAATTTTGAGCAGCGGCCATCTTGGATTTGAAAAATGATCACAAAATCGTTCTGTGCACTCTCGAGAACTTCGGATACGATACCCATATTTTTTTGATCATAATCTTGCACGGCGACCATCTCGGATTTAAAAATGATCCCAAAATTATTTTCTGCACCCTCGAGAACCTCAGACACGATATCCATATTGCTGAAAACATTATTGTTTTGCGGCAGCCCTCTTGGATTTCAAAAATGATCACAGTATTGATCTCTGCACCCTCGAGAACCTCGGGTACGATAACCATATTGCTGAAATCATAATTTTGTGCGGCGGCCATCTTCGATTTGAAAAATGATCACAAAATCGTTCTCAGCACCCTCGAGAACCTCGGATACGATACCCATAATGTAGTTATCATAATCTTGCACGGCGGCATTCTCGGATTTAAAAATGATCCCAAAATTATTTTCTGTACCCTCGAGAACCTCAGACACGATATCCATATTGCTGAAAACATTATTGTTTGCGGCAGCCCTCTTGGATTTTAAAAATGATCACAGAATTGTTCTCTGTACTCTCGAGAACCTCGGACACGATATCCATATTGCTAAAATCATAATTTTGTGCGGCGGCCATCTTGGATTTGAAAAATGATCACCAAATCGTTCTCTGCACCCTCGAGAACCTCGGTTACAATACCCATAATGTAGTTATCATACTTTTCAACCTCGGGTACGATAACCATATTGCTGAAATCATAATGTTGTGCGGCGGCCATCTTGGATTTGAAAAATGATCACAAAATCGTTCTCAGCACCCTAGAGAACCTCGGGTACGATACCCATAATGTAGTTTTCATACTTTTGTGCGGCATCTTCGATTTGAAAAATGATCACAAAATCGTTCTGTGCAACCTCTAGAACCTCGGATACGATACCCATAATGTAGTTATCATAATTTTGAGCAGCGGCCATCTTGGATTTCAAAAATGATCACCAAATCGTTCTGTGCACTCTAGAGAACCTCGGATACGATACCCATATTTTTGTGATCATAATCTTGCACGGCGACCATCTCGGATTTAAAAATGCTCCCAAAATTATTTTCTGCACCCTCGAGAACCTCAGACACGATATCCATATTGCTGAAAACATTATTGTTTTGCGGCAGCCCTCTTGGATTTCAAAAATGATCACAGAATTGTTCTCTGCACCCTCGAGAACCTCGGGTACGATACCCATAATGTAAGTATCATAATTTTGGGCGGCGACCATCTTGGATTTGAAAAATGATCACAGAATTATTCTCTGCACCCTCGAGAACCTCAGACACGATATCCATATTGCTGAAAACATTATTGTTTTGCGGCAGCCCTCTTGGATTTCAAAAATGATCACAGTATTGATCTCTGCACCCTCGAGAACCTCGGGTACGATAACCATATTGCTGAAATCATAATTTTGTGCGGCGGCCATCTTCGATTTGAAAAATGATCACAAAATCGTTCTCAGCACCCTCGAGAACCTCGGATACGATACCCATAATGTAGTTATCATAATCTTGCACGGCGGCATTCTCGGATTTAAAAATGATCCCAAAATTATTTTCTGTACCCTCGAGAACCTCAGACACGATATCCATATTGCTGAAAACATTATTGTTTGCGGCAGCCCTCTTGGATTTTAAAAATGATCACAGAATTGTTCTCTGCACCCTCGAGAACCTCGGACACGATATCCATATTGCTAAAATCATAATTTTGTGCGGCGGCCATCTTGGATTAGAAAAGTGATCACCAAATCGTTCTCTGCACCCTCGAGAACCTCGGTTACAATACCCATAATGTAGTTATCATACTTTTGAACCTCGGGGACATCTTGGATTTGAAAAATGATCACAAAATCGTTCTCAGCACCCTAGAGAACCTCGGGTACGATACCCATAATGTAGTTCATGATTTTGAGCGGCGGCCAACTTGGATTTCAAAAATGATCACAAAATCGTTCTGTGCACTCTCGAGAACCTCGGATACGATACCCATATTTTTGTGATCATAGTCTTGCACGGCGGCCATCTCGGATTTAAAAATGATCCCAAAATTATTTTCTGTACCCTCGAGAACCTCAGACACGATATCCATATTGCTGAAAACATTATTGTTTGCGGCAGCCCTCTTGGATTTTAAAAATGATCACAGAATTGTTCTCTGCACCCTCGAGAACCTCGGACACGATATCCATATTGCTAAAATCATAATTTTGTGCGGCGGCCATCTTGGATTTGAAAAGTGATCACCAAATCGTTCTCTGCACCCTCGAGAACCTCGGTTACAATACCCATAATGTAGTTATCATACTTTTGAACCTCGGGGACATCTTGGATTTGAAAAATGATCACAAAATCGTTCTCAGCACCCTAGAGAACCTCGGGTACGATACCCATAATGTAGTTTTCATACTTTTGTGCGGCGGCCATCTTCGATTTGAAAAATGATCACAAAATCGTTCTCTGCAACCTCTAGAACCTCGGATACGATACCCATAATGTAGTTATCATAATTTTGAGCAGCGGCCATCTTGGATTTCAATAATGATCACAAAATCGTTCTGTGCACTCTCGAGAACCTCGGATACGATACCCATATTTTTGTGATCATAATCTTGCACGGCGATCATCTCGGATTTAAAAATGATCCCAAAATTATTTTCTGCACCCTCGAGAACCTCAGACACGATATCCATATTGCTGAAAACATTATTGTTTTGCGGCAGCCCTCTTGGATTTCAAAAATGATCACAGAATTATTCTCTGCACCCTCGAGAACCTGGGGTACGATATCCATATTGCTGAAATCATAATTTTGTGCGGCGGCCATCTTTGATTTGAAAAATGATCACAAAATCGTTCTCAGCACCCTCGAGAACCTCGGATACGATACCCATATTGTAGTTATCATAATTTTGGGCGGCGGCCATCTTGGATTTGAAAAATGATCACCAAATCGTTCTCTGCACCCTCGAGAACCTCGGGTACGATATCCATATTGCTGAAATCATAATTTTGTGCGGCGGCCATCTTGGATTTGAAAAATGATCACAAAATCGTTCTCAGCACCATCGAGAACCTCGGATACGATACCCATAATGTAGTTTTCATACTTTTGTGCAGCGGCCATCTTGGATTTGAAAAATGATCACCAAATCGTTCTCTGCACCCTCGAGTACCTCGGGTACGATATCCATATTGCTGAAATCATAATTTTGTGCGGCGGCTATCTTGGATTTGAAAAATGATCATAATATCGTTCTCAGCACCCTCGAGAACCTCGCATACGATACCCATAATGTAGTTTTCATACTTTTTAGCGGCGGCCAACTTGGATTTAAAAAATGATCACAAAATCGTTCTCAGCACCCTAGAGAACCTCGGGTACGGTACCCATAATATAGTTTTCATACTTTTGTGCGGCGGCCATCTTCGATTTGAAAAATGATCACAAAATCGTTCTCTGCAACCTCTAGAACCTCGGATACGATACCCATAATGTAGTTATCATAATTTTGAGCAGCGGCCATCTTGGATTTCAAAAATGATCACAAAATCGTTCTGTGCACTCTCGAGAACCTCGGATACGATACCCATATTTTTGTGATCATAATCTTGCACGGCGACCATCTCGGATTTAAAAATGATCCCAAAATTATTTTCTGCACCCTCGAGAACCTCAGACACGATATCCATATTGCTGAAAACATTATTGTTTTGCGGCAGCCCTCTTGGATTTCAAAAATGATCACAGAATTGTTCTCTGCACCCTCGAGAACCTCGGGTACGATATCCATATTGCTGAAATCATAATTTTGTGCGGCGGCCATCTTCGATTTGAAAATTGATCACAAAATCGTTCTCAGCACCCTCGAGAACCTCGGGTACGATATCCATATTGCTGAAATCATAATTTTGTGCGGCGGCCATCTTGGATTTGAAAAATGATCACAAAATCGTTCTCAACACCCTCGAGAACCTCGGATACGATACCCATAATGTAGTTTTCATACTTTTGAGCGGCGGCCATCTTCGATTTGAAAAATGATCACCAAATCGTTCTATGCACCCTTGAGAACCTCGGGTACGATATCCATATTGCTGAAATCATAATTTGTGCGGCGGACATCTTGGATTTAAAAAATGATCACAAAATCGTTCTCAGCACCCTAGAGAACCTCGGGTACGGTACCCATAATATAGTTTTCATACTTTTGTGCGGCGGCCATCTTCGATTTGAAAAATGATCACAAAATCGTTCTCTGCAACCTCTAGAACCTCGGATACGATACCCATAATGTAGTTATCATAATTTTGAGCAGCGGCCATCTTGGATTTCAAAAATGATCACAAAATCGTTCTGTGCACTCTCGAGAACCTCGGATACGATACCCATATTTTTGTGATCATAATCTTGCACGGCGACCATCTCGGATTTAAAAATGATCCCAAAATTATTTTCTGCACCCTCGAGAACCTCAGACACGATATCCATATTGCTGAAAACATTATTGTTTTGCGGCAGCCCTCTTGGATTTCAAAAATGATCACAGAATTGTTCTCTGCACCCTCGAGAACCTCGGGTACGATATCCATATTGCTGAAATCATAATTTTGTGCGGCGGCCATCTTCGATTTGAAAATTGATCACAAAATCGTTCTCAGCACCCTCGAGAACCTCGGGTACGATATCCATATTGCTGAAATCATAATTTTGTGCGGCGGCCATCTTGGATTTGAAAAATGATCACAAAATCGTTCTCAACACCCTCGAGAACCTCGGATACGATACCCATAATGTAGTTTTCATACTTTTGAGCGGCGGCCATCTTCGATTTGAAAAATGATCACCAAATCGTTCTATGCACCCTTGAGAACCTCGGGTACGATATCCATATTGCTGAAATCATAATTTGTGCGGCGGACATCTTGGATTTAAAAAATGATCACAAAATCGTTCTCAGCACCCTAGAGAACCTCGGGTACGGTACCCATAATATAGTTTTCATACTTTTGTGCGGCGGCCATCTTCGATTTGAAAAATGATTACAAAATCGTTCTAAGCACCCTCGAGAACCTCGGATACAATACCCATAATGTAGTTATCATACTTTTGAACCTCGGGTACGATAACCATATTGCTAAAATCATATTTTAGTGCGGCGGCCATCTTGGATTTGAAAAATGATTACAAAATCGTTTTTAGCACCCTCGAGAACCTCGGATACAATACCCATAATGTAGTTATCATACTTTTATGCGGCGGCCATCTTCGATTTGAGAAATGATCACAAAATCGTTCTCTGCAACCTCTAGAACCTCGGATAGGATACCCATATTTTTGTGATCATAATCTTGCACGGCGACCATCTCGGATTTAAAAATGATCCCAAAATTATTTTCTGCACCCTGAGGTTCTCGAACCTCAGACACGATATCCATATTGCTGAAAACATTATTGTTTTGCGGCAGCCCTCTTGGATTTCAAAAATGATCACAGAATTGTTCTCTGCACCCTCGAGAACCTCGGGTACGATATCCATATTGCTGAAATCATAATTTTGTGCGGCGGCCATCTTCGATTTGAAAAATGATCACAAAATCGTTCTCAGCACCCTCGAGCACCTCGGGTACGATATCCATATTGCTGAAATCATAATTTTGTGCGGCGGCCATCTTGGATTTGAAAAATGATCACAAAATCGTTCTCAACACCCTCGAGAACCTCGGATACGATACCCATAATGTAGTTTTCATACTTTTGAGCGGCGGCCATCTTCGATTTGAAAAATGATCACCAAATCGTTCTATGCACCCTTGAGAACCTCGGGTACGATATCCATATTGCTGAAATCATAATTTGTGCGGCGGACATCTTGGATTTAAAAAATGATCAGAAAATCGTTCTCAGCACCCTAGAGAACCTCGGGTACGGTACCCATAATATAGTTTTCATACTTTTGTGCGGCGGCCATCTTCGATTTGAAAAATGATCACAAAATCGTTCTCTGCAACCTCTAGAACCTCGGATACGATACCCATAATGTAGTTATCATAATTTTGAGCAGCGGCCATCTTGGATTTCAAAAATGATCACAAAATCGTTCTGTGCACTCTCGAGAACCTCGGATACGATACCCATATTTTTGTGATCATAATCTTGAACGGCGACCATCTCGGATTTAAAAATGATCTCAAAATTATTTTCTGTACCCTCGAGAACCTCAGACACGATATCCATATTGCTGAAAACATTATTGTTTGCGGCAGCCCTCTTGGATTTTAAAACTGATCACAGAATTGTTCTCTGCACCCTCGAGAACCTCGGACACGATATCCATATTGCTAAAATCATAATTTTGTGCGGCGGCCATCTTGGATTTGAAAAATGATCACCAAATCGTTCTCTGCACCCTCGAGAACCTCGGTTACAATACCCATAATGTAGTTATCATACTTTTGAACCTCGGGTACGATAACCATATTGCTGAAATCATAATGTTGTGCGGCGGCCATCTTGGATTTGAAAAGTGATCACAATATCGTTCTCAGCACCCTCAAGAACCTAGGATACGATACCCATAATGTAGTTATCATACTTTTGAGCGGCAGCCATCTTCGATTTGAAAAATGATCACAAAATCGTTCTCTGCACCCTCGAGAACCTCGGATACGATACCCATATTTTCGTGATCATAATCTTGCACGGCGGCATTCTCGGATTTAAAAATGATCCCAAAATTATTTTCTGCACCCTTGACAACCTCGGACACGATATCCATATTGCTGAAGACATTATTGTTTGCGGCAGCCCTCTTGGATTTTAAAAATGATCACAGAATTATTCTCTGCACCCTCGAGAACCTCGGACACGATATCCATATTGCTAAAATCATAATTTTGTGCGGCGGCCATCTTGGATTTAAAAAATGATCACAAAATCATTCTCCGCACCCTCGAGAACCTCGGATACGATACCCATAATGTAGTTATCATAATTTTGTGCGGCGGCCATCTTGGATTTGAAAAATGATCACCAAATCGTTCTCTGCATCCTCGAGAACCTCGGATACGATACCCATAATGTAGTTATCATACTTTTGAGCGGCGGCCATCTTCGATTTGAAAAATGATCACAAAATCATTCTCCGCACCCTCGAGAACCTCGGATACGATACCCATAATGTAGTTATCATAATTTTGTGCGGCGGCCATCTTGGATTTGAAAAATGATCACCAAATCGTTCTCTGCATCCTCGAGAACCTCGGATACGATACCCATATAATTGTGATCATAATCTTGGACGGCGGCCATCTCGGAATTTAAAATGATCCCAAAATTATTTTCTGCACCCTCGAGAACCTCAGACACGATACCCATATTTTCGTGGTCATAATCTTGCACGGCGGCATTCTCGGATTTAAAAATGATCCCAAAATTATTTTCTGCACCCTCGAGAACCTCGGACACGATATCCATATTGCTAAAATCATAATTTTGTGCGGCGGCCATCTTGGATTTGAAAAATGATTACAAAATCGTTCTAAGCAACCTCGAGAACCTCGGATACAATACCCATAATGTAGTTATCATACTTTTGAACCTCGGGTACGATAACCATATTGCTAAAATCATATTGTAGTGCGGCGGCCATCTTGGATTTGAAAAATGATTACAAAATCGTTTTTAGCACCCTCGAGAACCTCGGATACAATACCCATAATGTAGTTATCATACTTTTGTGCGGCGGCCATCTTCGATTTGAGAAATGATCACAAAATCGTTCTCTGCAACCTCTAGAACCTCGGATACGATACCCATATTTTTGTGATCATAATCTTGCACGGCGACCATCTCGGATTTAAAAATGATCCCAAAATTATTTTCTGCACCCTCGAGAACCTCAGACACGATATCCATATTGCTGAAAACATTATTGTTTTGCGGCAGCCCTCTTGGATTTCAAAAATGATCACAGAATTGTTCTCTGCACCCTCGAGAACCTCGGGTACGATATCCATATAGCTGAAATCATAATTTTGTGCGGCGGCCATCTTCGATTTGAAAAATGATCACAAAATCGTTCTCAGCACCCTCGAGAACCTCGGATACGATACCCATAATGTAGTTATCATAATTTTGGGCGGCGGCCATCTTCGATTTGAAAAATGATCACAAAATCGTTCTGTGCACTCTCGAGAACCTCGGATACGATACCCATATTTTTGTGATCATAATCTTGCACGGCGACCATCTCGGATTTAAAAATGATCCCAAAATTATTTTCTGTACCCTCGAGAACCTCAGATACGATATCCATATTGCTGAAAACATTATTGTTTGCGGCAGCCCTCTTGGATTTTAAAAATGATCACAGAATTGTTCTCTGCACCCTCGAGAACCTCGGACACGATATCCATATTGCTAAAATCATAATTTTGTGCGGCGGCCATCTTGGATTTGAAAAATGATCACCAAATCGTTCTCTGCACCCTCGAGAACCTCGGTTACAATACCCATAATGTAGTTATCATACTTTTGAACCTCGGGTACGATAACCATATTGCTGAAATCATAATTTTGTGCGGCGGCCATCTTGGATTTGAAAAATGATCACAATATCGTTCTCAGCACCCTCGAGAACCTCGCATACGATACCCATATTTTTGTGATCATAATCTTGCACGGCGACCATCTCGGATTTAAAAATGATCCCAAAATTATTTTCTGCACCCTCGAGAACCTCAGACACGATATCCATATTGCTGAAAACATTATTGTTTTGCGGCAGCCCTCTTGGATTTCAAAAATGATCACAGAATTGTTCTCTGCACCCTCGAGAACCTTGGGTACGATATCCATATTGCTGAAATCATAATTTTGTGCGGCGGCCATCTTCGATTTGAAAAATGATCACAAAATCGTTCTCAGCACCCTCGAGCACCTCGGGTACGATATCCATATTGCTGAAATCATAATTTTGTGCGGCGGCCATCTTGGATTTGAAAAATGATCACAAAATCGTTCTCAACACCCTCGAGAACCTCGGATACGATACCCATAATGTAGTTTTCATACTTTTGAGCGGCGGCCATCTTCGATTTGAAAAATGATCACCAAATCGTTCTATGCACCCTTGAGAACCTCGGGTACGATATCCATATTGCTGAAATCATAATTTGTGCGGCGGACATCTTGGATTTAAAAAATGATCACAAAATCGTTCTCAGCACCCTAGAGAACCTCGGGTACGGTACCCATAATATAGTTTTCATACTTTTGTGCGGCAGCCCTCTTCGATTTGAAAAATGATCACAAAATCGTTCTCTGCAACCTCTAGAACCTCGGATACGATACCCATAATGTAGTTATCATAATTTTGAGCAGCGGCCATCTTGGATTTCAAAAATGATCACAAAATCGTTCTGTGCACTCTCGAGAACCTCGGATACGATACCCATATTTTTGTGATCATAATCTTGCACGGCGACCATCTCGGATTTAAAAATGATCTCAAAATTATTTTCTGTACCCTCGAGAACCTCAGACACGATATCCATATTGCTGAAAACATTATTGTTTGCGGCAGCCCTCTTGGATTTTAAAACTGATCACAGAATTGTTCTCTGCACCCTCGAGAACCTCGGACACGATATCCATATTGCTAAAATCATAATTTTGTGCGGCGGCCATCTTGGATTTGAAAAATGATCACCAAATCGTTCTCTGCACCCTCGAGAACCTCGGTTACAATACCCATATTGTAGTTATCATACTTTTGAACCTCGGGTACGATAACCATATTGCTGAAATCATAATGTTGTGCGGCGGCCATCTTGGATTTGAAAAGTGATCACAATATCGTTCTCAGCACCCTCAAGAACCTAGGATACGATACCCATAATGTAGTTATCATACTTTTGAGCGGCAGCCATCTTCGATTTGAAAAATGATCACAAAATCGTTCTCTGCACCCTCGAGAACCTCGGATACGATACCCATATTTTCGTGATCATAATCTTGCACGGCGGCATTCTCGGATTTAAAAATGATCCCAAAATTATTTTCTGCACCCTTGACAACCTCGGACACGATATCCATATTGCTGAAAACATTATTGTTTGCGGCAGCCCTCTTGGATTTTAAAAATGATCACAGAATTGTTCTCTGCACCCTCGAGAACCTCGGACACGATATCCATATTGCTAAAATCATAATTTTGTGCGGCGGCCATCTTGGATTTAAAAAATGATCACAAAATCGTTCTCTGCACCCTCGAGAACCTCGGATACGATACCCATAATGTAGTTATCATACTTTTGAGCGGCGGCCATCTTCGATTTGAAAAATGATCACAAAATCATTCTCCGCACCCTCGAGAACCTCGGATACGATACCCATAATGTAGTTATCATAATTTTGTGCGGCGGCCATCTTGGATTTGAAAAATGATCACCAAATCGTTCTCTGCATCCTCGAGAACCTCGGATACGATACCCATATTATTGTGATCATAATCTTGCACGGCGGCCATCTCGGAATTTAAAATGATCCCAAAATTATTTTCTGCACCCTCGAGAACCTCAGACACGATACCCATATTTTCGTGGTCATAATCTTGCACGGCGGCATTCTCGGATTTAAAAATGATCCCAAAATTATTTTCTGCACCCTCGAGAACCTCGGACACGATATCCATATTGCTAAAATCATAATTTTGTGCGGCGGCCATCTTGGATTTGAAAAATGATTACAAAATCGTTCTAAGCACCCTCGAGAACCTCGGATACAATACCCATAATGTAGTTATCATACTTTTGAACCTCGGGTACGATAACCATATTGCTAAAATCATATTTTAGTGCGGCGGCCATCTTGGATTTGAAAAATGATTACAAAATCGTTTTTAGCACCCTCGAGAACCTCGGATACAATACCCATAATGTAGTTATCATACTTTTGTGCGGCAGCCATCTTCGATTTGAAAAATGATCACAAAATCGTACTCTGCAACCTCTAGAACCTAGGATACGATACCCATAATGTAGTTATCATAATTTTGAGCAGCGGCCATCTTGGATTTGAAAAATGATCACAAAATCGTTCTGTGCACTCTCGAGAACTTCGGAAACGATACCCATATTTTTTTGATCATAATCTTGCACGGCGACCATCTCGGATTTAAAAATGATCCCAAAATTATTTTCTGCACCCTCGAGAACCTCAGACACGATATCCATATTGCTGAAAACATTATTGTTTTGCGGCAGCCCTCTTGGATTTCAAAAATGATCACAGTATTGATCTCTGCACCCTCGAGAACCTCGGGTACGATAACCATATTGCTGAAATCATAATTTTGTGCGGCGGCCATCTTCGATTTGAAAAATGATCACAAAATCGTTCTCAGCACCCTCGAGAACCTCGGATACGATACCCATAATGTAGTTATCATAATCTTGCACGGCGGCATTCTCGGATTTAAAAATGATCCCAAAATTATTTTCTGTACCCTCGAGAACCTCAGACACGATATCCATATTGCTGAAAACATTATTGTTTGCGGCAGCCCTCTTGGATTTTAAAAATGATCACAGAATTGTTCTCTGCACTCTCGAGAACCTCGGACACGATATCCATATTGCTAAAATCATAATTTTGTGCGGCGGCCATCTTGGATTTGAAAAATGATCACCAAATCGTTCTCTGCACCCTCGAGAACCTCGGTTACAATACCCATTATGTAGTTATCATACTTTTCAACCTCGGGTACGATAACCATATTGCTGAAATCATAATGTTGTGCGGCGGCCATCTTGGATTTGAAAAATGATCACAAAATCGTTCTCAGCACCCTAGAGAACCTCGGGTACGATACCCATAATGTAGTTTTCATACTTTTGTGCGGCATCTTCGATTTGAAAAATGATCACAAAATCGTTCTGTGCAACCTCTAGAACCTCGGATACGATACCCATAATGTAGTTATCATAATTTTGAGCAGCGGCCATCTTGGATTTCAAAAATGATCACAAAATCGTTCTGTGCACTCTAGAGAACCTCGGATACGATACCCATATTTTTGTGATCATAATCTTGCACGGCGACCATCTCGGATTTAAAAATGCTCCCAAAATTATTTTCTGCACCCTCGAGAACCTCAGACACGATATCCATATTGCTGAAAACATTATTGTTTTGCGGCAGCCCTCTTGGATTTCAAAAATGATCACAGAATTGTTCTCTGCACCCTCGAGAACCTCGGGTACGATACCCATAATGTAGTTATCATAATTTTGGGCGGCGGCCATCTTGGATTTGAAAAATGATCACAAAATCGTTCTCATTACCCTCGAGAACCTCGGGTACGATATCCATATTGCTAAAATCATAATTTTGTGCAACGGCCATCTTGGATTTGAAAAATGATCACCAAATCGTTCTCTGCACCCTCGAGAACCTCGGGTACGATATCCATAATGTAGTTTTCATACTTTTTAGCGGCGGCCATCTTCGATTTGAAAAATGATCACAAAATCGTTCTCTGCACCCCCGAGAACCTCGGATACGATTCCCATAATGTAGTTCATGATTTTGAGCGGCGGCCAACTTGGATTTCAAAAATGATCACAAAATCGTTCTGTGCACTCTCGAGAACCTCGGATACGATACCCATATTTTTGTGATCATAGTCTTGCACGGCGGCCATCTCGGATTTAAAAATGATCCCAAAATTATTTTCTGTACCCTCGAGAACCTCAGACACGATATCCATATTGCTGAAAACATTATTGTTTGCGGCAGCCCTCTTGGATTTTAAAAATGATCACAGAATTGTTCTCTGCACCCTCGAGAACCTCGGACACGATATCCATATTGCTAAAATCATAATTTTGTGCGGCGGCCATCTTGGATTTGAAAAGTGATCACCAAATCGTTCTCTGCACCCTCGAGAACCTCGGTTACAATACCCATAATGTAGTTATCATACTTTTTAACCTCGGGGACATCTTGGATTTGAAAAATGATCACAAAATCGTTCTCAGCACCCTAGAGAACCTCGGGTACGATACCCATAATGTAGTTTTCATACTTTTGTGCGGCGGCCATCTTCGATTTGAAAAATGATCACAAAATCGTTCTCTGCAACCTCTAGAACCTCGGATACGATACCCATAATGTAGTTATCATAATTTTGAGCAGCGGCCATCTTGGATTTCAATAATGATCACAAAATCGTTCTGTGCACTCTCGAGAACCTCGGATACGATACCCATATTTTTGTGATCATAATCTTGCACGGCGATCATCTCGGATTTAAAAATGATCCCAAAATTATTTTCTGCACCCTCGAGAACCTCAGACACGATATCCATATTGCTGAAAACATTATTGTTTTGCGGCAGCCCTCTTGGATTTCAAAAATGATCACAGAATTATTCTCTGCACCCTCGAGAACCTCGGGTACGATATCCATATTGCTGAAATCATAATTTTGTGCGGCGGCCATCTTTGATTTGAAAAATGATCACAAAATCGTTCTCAGCACCCTCGAGAACCTCGGATACGATACCCATATTGTAGTTATCATAATTTTGGGCGGCGGCCATCTTGGATTTGAAAAATGATCACCAAATCGTTCTCTGCACCCTCGAGAACCTCGGGTACGATATCCATATTGCTGAAATCATAATTTTGTGCGGCGGCCATCTTGGATTTGAAAAATGATCACAAAATCGTTCTCAGCACCATCGAGAACCTCGGATACGATACCCATAATGTAGTTTTCATACTTTTGTGCAGCGGCCATCTTGGATTTGAAAAATGATCACCAAATCGTTCTCTGCACCCCCGAGAACCTCGGATACGATTCCCATAATGTAGTTCATGATTTTGAGCGGCGGCCAACTTGGATTTCAAAAATGATCACAAAATCGTTCTGTGCACTCTCGAGAACCTCGGATACGATACCCATATTTTTGTGATCATAGTCTTGCACGGCGGCCATCTCGGATTTAAAAATGATCCCAAAATTATTTTCTGTACCCTCGAGAACCTCAGACACGATATCCATATTGCTGAAAACATTATTGTTTGCGGCAGCCCTCTTGGATTTTAAAAATGATCACAGAATTGTTCTCTGCACCCTCGAGAACCTCGGACACGATATCCATATTGCTAAAATCATAATTTTGTGCGGCGGCCATCTTGGATTTGAAAAGTGATCACCAAATCGTTCTCTGCACCCACGAGAACCTCGGTTACAATACCCATAATGTAGTTATCATACTTTTGAACCTCGGGGACATCTTGGATTTGAAAAATGATAACAAAATCGTTCTCAGCACCCTAGAGAACCTCGGGTACGATACCCATAATGTAGTTTTCATACTTTTGTGCGGCGGCCATCTTCGATTTGAAAAATGATCACAAAATCGTTCTCTGCAACCTCTAGAACCTCGGATACGATACCCATAATGTAGTTATCATAATTTTGAGCAGCGGCCATCTTGGATTTCAATAATGATCACAAAATCGTTCTGTGCACTCTCGAGAACCTCGGATACGATACCCATATTTTTGTGATCATAATCTTGCACGGCGATCATCTCGGATTTAAAAATGATCCCAAAATTATTTTCTGCACCCTCGAGAACCGCAGACACGATATCCATATTGCTGAAAACATTATTGTTTTGCGGCAGCCCTCTTGGATTTCAAAAATGATCACAGAATTATTCTCTGCACCCTCGAGAACCTCGGGTACGATATCCATATTGCTGAAATCATAATTTTGTGCGGCGGCCATCTTTGATTTGAAAAATGATCACAAAATCGTTCTCAGCACCCTCGAGAACCTCGGATACGATACCCATATTGTAGTTATCATAATTTTGGGCGGCGGCCATCTTGGATTTGAAAAATGATCACCAAATCGTTCTCTGCACCCTCGAGAACCTCGGGTACGATATCCATATTGCTGAAATCATAATTTTGTGCGGCGGCCATCTTGGATTTGAAAAATGATCACAAAATCGTTCTCAGCACCATCGAGAACCTCGGATACGATACCCATAATGTAGTTTTCATACTTTTGTGCAGCGGCCATCTTGGATTTGAAAAATGATCACCAAATCGTTCTCTGCACCCTCGAGTACCTCGGGTACGATATCCATATTGCTGAAATCATAATTTTGTGCGGCGGCTATCTTGGATTTGAAAAATGATCATAATATCGTTCTCAGCACCCTCGAGAACCTCGCATACGATACCCATAATGTAGTTTTCATACTTTTTAGCGGCGGCCAACTTGGATTTAAAAAATGATCACAAAATCGTTCTCAGCACCCTAGAGAACCTCGGGTACGGTACCCATAATATAGTTTTCATACTTTTGTGCGGCGGCCATCTTCGATTTGAAAAATGATCACAAAATCGTTCTCTGCAACCTCTAGAACCTCGGATACGATACCCATAATGTAGTTATCATAATTTTGAGCAGCGGCCATCTTGGATTTCAAAAATGATCACAAAATCGTTCTGTGCACTCTCGAGAACCTCGGATACGATACCCATATTTTTGTGATCATAATCTTGCACGGCGACCATCTCGGATTTAAAAATGATCCCAAAATTATTTTCTGCACCCTCGAGAACCTCAGACACGATATCCATATTGCTGAAAACATTATTGTTTTGCGGCAGCCCTCTTGGATTTCAAAAATGATCACAGAATTGTTCTCTGCACCCTCGAGAACCTCGGGTACGATATCCATATTGCTGAAATCATAATTTTGTGCGGCGGCCATCTTCGATTTGAAAATTGATCACAAAATCGTTCTCAGCACCCTCGAGAACCTCGGGTACGATATCCATATTGCTGAAATCATAATTTTGTGCGGCGGCCATCTTGGATTTGAAAAATGATCACAAAATCGTTCTCAACACCCTCGAGAACCTCGGATACGATACCCATAATGTAGTTTTCATACTTTTGAGCGGCGGCCATCTTCGATTTGAAAAATGATCACCAAATCGTTCTATGCACCCTTGAGAACCTCGGGTACGATATCCATATTGCTGAAATCATAATTTGTGCGGCGGACATCTTGGATTTAAAAAATGATCACAAAATCGTTCTCAGCACCCTAGAGAACCTCGGGTACGGTACCCATAATATAGTTTTCATACTTTTGTGCGGCGGCCATCTTCGATTTGAAAAATGATCACAAAATCGTTCTCTGCAACCTCTAGAACCTCGGATACGATACCCATAATGTAGTTATCATAATTTTGAGCAGCGGCCATCTTGGATTTCAAAAATGATCACAAAATCGTTCTGTGCACTCTCGAGAACCTCGGATACGATACCCATATTTTTGTGATCATAATCTTGCACGGCGACCATCTCGGATTTAAAAATGATCCCAAAATTATTTTCTGCACCCTCGAGAACCTCAGACACGATATCCATATTGCTGAAAACATTATTGTTTTGCGGCAGCCCTCTTGGATTTCAAAAATGATCACAGAATTGTTCTCTGCACCCTCGAGAACCTCGGGTACGATATCCATATTGCTGAAATCATAATTTTGTGCGGCGGCCATCTTCGATTTGAAAATTGATCACAAAATCGTTCTCAGCACCCTCGAGAACCTCGGGTACGATATCCATATTGCTGAAATCATAATTTTGTGCGGCGGCCATCTTGGATTTGAAAAATGATCACAAAATCGTTCTCAACACCCTCGAGAACCTCGGATACGATACCCATAATGTAGTTTTCATACTTTTGAGCGGCGGCCATCTTCGATTTGAAAAATGATCACCAAATCGTTCTATGCACCCTTGAGAACCTCGGGTACGATATCCATATTGCTGAAATCATAATTTGTGCGGCGGACATCTTGGATTTAAAAAATGATCACAAAATCGTTCTCAGCACCCTAGAGAACCTCGGGTACGGTACCCATAATATAGTTTTCATACTTTTGTGCGGCGGCCATCTTCGATTTGAAAAATGATTACAAAATCGTTCTAAGCACCCTCGAGAACCTCGGATACAATACCCATAATGTAGTTATCATACTTTTGAACCTCGGGTACGATAACCATATTGCTAAAATCATATTTTAGTGCGGCGGCCATCTTGGATTTGAAAAATGATTACAAAATCGTTTTTAGCACCCTCGAGAACCTCGGATACAATACCCATAATGTAGTTATCATACTTTTATGCGGCGGCCATCTTCGATTTGAGAAATGATCACAAAATCGTTCTCTGCAACCTCTAGAACCTCGGATAGGATACCCATATTTTTGTGATCATAATCTTGCACGGCGACCATCTCGGATTTAAAAATGATCCCAAAATTATTTTCTGCACCCTGAGGTTCTCGAACCTCAGACACGATATCCATATTGCTGAAAACATTATTGTTTTGCGGCAGCCCTCTTGGATTTCAAAAATGATCACAGAATTGTTCTCTGCACCCTCGAGAACCTCGGGTACGATATCCATATTGCTGAAATCATAATTTTGTGCGGCGGCCATCTTCGATTTGAAAAATGATCACAAAATCGTTCTCAACACCCTCGAGAACCTCGGATACGATACCCATAATGTAGTTTTCATACTTTTGAGCGGCGGCCATCTTCGATTTGAAAAATGATCACCAAATCGTTCTATGCACCCTTGAGAACCTCGGGTACGATATCCATATTGCTGAAATCATAATTTGTGCGGCGGACATCTTGGATTTAAAAAATGATCACAAAATCGTTCTCAGCACCCTAGAGAACCTCGGGTACGGTACCCATAATATAGTTTTCATACTTTTGTGCGGCGGCCATCTTCGATTTGAAAAATGATCACAAAATCGTTCTCTGCAACCTCTAGAACCTCGGATACGATACCCATAATGTAGTTATCATAATTTTGAGCAGCGGCCATCTTGGATTTCAAAAATGATCACAAAATCGTTCTGTGCACTCTCGAGAACCTCGGATACGATACCCATATTTTTGTGATCATAATCTTGAACGGCGACCATCTCGGATTTAAAAATGATCTCAAAATTATTTTCTGTACCCTCGAGAACCTCAGACACGATATCCATATTGCTGAAAACATTATTGTTTTGCGGCAGCCCTCTTGGATTTCAAAAATGATCACAAAATCGTTCTCAGCACCCTCGAGCACCTCGGGTACGATATCCATATTGCTGAAATCATAATTTTGTGCGGCGGCCATCTTGGATTTGAAAAATGATCACAAAATCGTTCTCAACACCCTCGAGAACCTCGGATACGATACCCATAATGTAGTTTTCATACTTTTGAGCGGCGGCCAACTTCGATTTGAAAAATGATCACCAAATCGTTCTATGCACCCTTGAGAACCTCGGGTACGATATCCATATTGCTGAAATCATAATTTGTGCGGCGGACATCTTGGATTTAAAAAATGATCACAAAATCGTTCTCAGCACCCTAGAGAACCTCGGGTACGGTACCCATAATATAGTTTTCATACTTTTGTGCGGCGACCATCTTCGATTTGAAAAATGATCACAAAATCGTTCTCTGCAACCTCTAGAACCTCGGATACGATACCCATAATGTAGTTATCATAATTTTGAGCAGCGGCCATCTTGGATTTCAAAAATGATCACAAAATCGTTCTGTGCACTCTCGAGAACCTCGGATACGATACCCATATTTTTGTGATCATAATCTTGAACGGCGACCATCTCGGATTTTAAAATGATCTCAAAATTATTTTCTGTACCCTCGAGAACCTCAGACACGATATCCATATTGCTGAAAACATTATTGTTTGCGGCAGCCCTCTTGGATTTTAAAACTGATCACAGAATTGTTCTCTGCACCCTCGAGAACCTCGGACACGATATCCATATTGCTAAAATCATAATTTTGTGCGGCGGCCATCTTGGATTTGAAAAATGATCACCAAATCGTTCTCTGCACCCTCGAGAACCTCGGTTACAATACCCATAATGTAGTTATCATACTTTTGAACCTCGGGTACGATAACCATATTGCTGAAATCATAATGTTGTGCGGCGGCCATCTTGGATTTGAAAAGTGATCACAATATCGTTCTCAGCACCCTCAAGAACCTAGGATACGATACCCATAATGTAGTTATCATACTTTTGAGCGGCAGCCATCTTCGATTTGAAAAATGATCACAAAATCGTTCTCTGCACCCTCGAGAATCTCGGATACGATACCCATATTTTCGTGATCATAATCTTGCACGGCGGCATTCTCGGATTTAAAAATGATCCCAAAATTATTTTCTGCACCCTTGACAACCTCGGACACGATATCCATATTGCTGAAGACATTATTGTTTGCGGCAGCCCTCTTGGATTTTAAAAATGATCACAGAATTATTCTCTGCACCCTCGAGAACCTCGGACACGATATCCATATTGCTAAAATCATAATTTTGTGCGGCGGCCATCTTGGATTTTAAAAATGATCACAAAATCATTCTCCGCACCCTCGAGAACCTCGGATACGATACCCATAATGTAGTTATCATAATTTTGTGTGGCGGCCATCTTGGATTTGAAAAATGATCACCAAATCGTTCTCTGCATCCTCGAGAACCTCGGATACGATACCCATAATGTAGTTATCATACTTTTGAGCGGCGGCCATCTTCGATTTGAAAAATGATCACAAAATCATTCTCCGCACCCTCGAGAACCTCGGATACGATACCCATAATGTAGTTATCATAATTTTGTGCGGCGGCCATCTTGGATTTGAAAAATGATCACCAAATCGTTCTCTGCATCCTCGAGAACCTCGGATACGATACCCATATTATTGTGATCATAATCTTGGACGGCGGCCATCTCGGAATTTAAAATGATCCCAAACTTATTTTCTGCACCCTCGAGAACCTCAGACACGATACCCATATTTTCGTGGTCATAATCTTGCACGGCGGCATTCTCGGATTTAAAAATGATCCCAAAATTATTTTCTGCACCCTCGAGAACCTCGGACACGATATCCATATTGCTAAAATCATAATTTTGTGCGGCGGCCATCTTGGATTTGAAAAATGATTACAAAATCGTTCTAAGCACCCTCGAGAACCTCGGATACAATACCCATAATGTAGTTATCATACTTTTGAACCTCGGGTACGATAACCATATTGCTAAAATCATATTTTAGTGCGGCGGCCATCTTGGATTTGAAAAATGATTACAAAATCGTTTTTAGCACCCTCGAGAACCTCGGATACAATACCCATAATGTAGTTATCATACTTTTGTGCGGCGGCCATCTTCGATTTGAGAAATGATCACAAAATCGTTCTCTGCAACCTCTAGAACCTCGGATACGATACCCATATTTTTGTGATCATAATCTTGCACGGCGACCATCTCGGATTTAAAAATGATCCCAAAATTATTTTCTGCACCCTCGAGAACCTCAGACACGATATCCATATTGCTGAAAACATTATTGTTTTGCGGCAGCCCTCTTGGATTTCAAAAATGATCACAGAATTGTTCTCTGCACCCTCGAGAACCTCGGGTACGATATCCATATAGCTGAAATCATAATTTTGTGCGGCGGCCATCTTCGATTTGAAAAATGATCACAAAATCGTTCTCAGCACCCTCGAGAACCTCGGATACGATACCCATAATGTAGTTATCATAATTTTGGGCGGCGGCCATCTTCGATTTGAAAAATGATCACAAAATCGTTCTCTGCAACCTCTAGAACCTCGGATACGATACCCATAATGTAGTTATCATAATTTTGAGCAGCGGCCATCTTGGATTTCAAAAATGATCACAAAATCGTTCTGTGCACTCTCGAGAACCTCGGATACGATACCCATATTTTTGTGATCATAATCTTGCACGGCGACCATCTCGGATTTAAAAATGATCCCAAAATTATTTTCTGTACCCTCGAAAACCTCAGACACGATATCCATATTGCTGAAAACATTATTGTTTGCGGCAGCCCTCTTGGATTTTAAAAATGATCACAGAATTGTTCTCTGCACCCTCGAGAACCTCGGACACGATATCCATATTGCTAAAATCATAATTTTGTGCGGCGGCCATCTTGGATTTGAAAAATGATCACCAAATCGTTCTCTGCACCCTCGAGAACCTCGGTTACAATACCCATAATGTAGTTATCATACTTTTGAACCTCGGGTACGATAACCATATTGCTGAAATCATAATTTTGTGCGGCGGCCATCTTGGATTTGAAAAATGATCACAATATCGTTCTCAGCACCCTCGAGAACCTCGCATACGATACCCATAATGTAGTTTTCATACTTTTTAGCGGCGGCCATCTTCGATTTGAAAAATGATCTCAAAATCGTTCTCTGCACCCCCGAGAACCTCGGATACGATTCCCATAATGTAGTTCATGATTTTGAACGGCGGCCAACTTGGATTTAAAAAATGATCACAAAATCGTTCTCAGCACCCTAGAGAACCTCGGGTACGGTACCCATAATATAGTTTTCATACTTTTGTGCGGCGGCCATCTTCGATTTGAAAAATGATCACAAAATCGTTCTCTGCAACCTCTAGAACCTCGGATACGATACCCATAATGTAGTTATCATAATTTTGAGCAGCGGCCATCTTGGATTTCAAAAATGATCACAAAATCGTTCTGTGCACTCTCGAGAACCTCGGATACGATACCCATATTTTTGTGATCATAATCTTGAACGGCGACCATCTCGGATTTAAAAATGATCTCAAAATTATTTTCTGTACCCTCGAGAACCTCAGACACGATATCCATATTGCTGAAAACATTATTGTTTTGCGGCAGCCCTCTTGGATTTCAAAAATGATCACAAAATCGTTCTCAGCACCCTCGAGCACCTCGGGTACGATATCCATATTGCTGAAATCATAATTTTGTGCGGCGGCCATCTTGGATTTGAAAAATGATCACAAAATCGTTCTCAACACCCTCGAGAACCTCGGATACGATACCCATAATGTAGTTTTCATACTTTTGAGCGGCGGCCATCTTCGATTTGAAAAATGATCACCAAATCGTTCTATGCACCCTTGAGAACCTCGGGTACGATATCCATATTGCTGAAATCATAATTTTGTGCGGCGGCCATCTTCGATTTGAAAAATGATCACCAAATCGTTCTATGCACCCTTGAGAACCTCGGGTACGATATCCATATTGCTGAAATCATAATTTGTGCGGCGGACATCTTGGATTTAAAAAATGATCACAAAATCGTTCTCAGCACCCTAGAGAACCTCGGGTACGGTACCCATAATATAGTTTTCATACTTTTGTGCGGCGGCCATCTTCGATTTGAAAAATGATCACAAAATCGTTCTCTGCAACCTCTAGAACCTCGGATACGATACCCATAATGTAGTTATCATAATTTTGAGCAGCGGCCATCTTGGATTTCAAAAATGATCACAAAATCGTTCTGTGCACTCTCGAGAACCTCGGATACGATACCCATATTTTTGTGATCATAATCTTGCACGGCGACCATCTCGGATTTAAAAATGATCTCAAAATTATTTTCTGTACCCTCGAGAACCTCAGACACGATATCCATATTGCTGAAAACATTATTGTTTGCGGCAGCCCTCTTGGATTTTAAAACTGATCACAGAATTGTTCTCTGCACCCTCGAGAACCTCGGACACGATATCCATATTGCTAAAATCATAATTTTGTGCGGCGGCCATCTTGGATTTGAAAAATGATCACCAAATCGTTCTCTGCACCCTCGAGAACCTCGGTTACAATACCCATAATGTAGTTATCATACTTTTGAACCTCGGGTACGATAACCATATTGCTGAAATCATAATTTTGTGCGGCGGCCATCTTGGATTTGAAAAATGATCACAATATCGTTCTCAGCACCCTCGAGAACCTCGCATACGATACCCATAATGTAGTTTTCATACTTTTTAGCGGCGGCCATCTTCGATTTGAAAAATGATCTCAAAATCGTTCTCTGCACCCCCGAGAACCTCGGATACGATTCCCATAATGTAGTTCATGATTTTGAACGGCGGCCAACTTGGATTTAAAAAATGATCACAAAATCGTTCTCAGCACCCTAGAGAACCTCGGGTACGGTACCCATAATATAGTTTTCATACTTTTGTGCGGCGGCCATCTTCGATTTGAAAAATGATCACAAAATCGTTCTCTGCAACCTCTAGAACCTCGGATACGATACCCATAATGTAGTTATCATAATTTTGAGCAGCGGCCATCTTGGATTTCAAAAATGATCACAAAATCGTTCTGTGCACTCTCGAGAACCTCGGATACGATACCCATATTTTTGTGATCATAATCTTGCACGGCGACCATCTCGGATTTAAAAATGATCCCAAAATTATTTTCTGCACCCTCGAGAACCTCAGACACGATATCCATATTGCTGAAAACATTATTGTTTTGCGGCAGCCCTCTTGGATTTCAAAAATGATCACAGAATTGTTCTCTGCACCCTCGAGAACCTCGGGTACGATATCCATATTGCTGAAATCATAATTTTGTGCGGCGGCCATCTTCGATTTGAAAAATGATCACAAAATCGTTCTCAGCACCCTCGAGCACCTCGGGTACGATATCCATATTGCTGAAATCATAATTTTGTGCGGCGGCCATCTTGGATTTGAAAAATGATCACAAAATCGTTCTCAGCACCCTCGAGAACCTCGGATACGATACCCATAATGTAGTTTTCATACTTTTGAGCGGCGGCCATCTTCGATTTGAAAAATGATCACCAAATCGTTCTATGCACCCTTGAGAACCTCGGGTACGATATCCATATTGCTGAAATCATAATTTGTGCGGCGGACATCTTGGATTTAAAAAATGATCACAAAATCGTTCTCAGCACCCTAGAGAACCTCGGGTACGGTACCCATAATATAGTTTTCATACTTTTGTGCGGCGGCCATCTTCGATTTGAAAAATGATCACAAAATCGTTCTCTGCAACCTCTAGAACCTCGGATACGATACCCATAATGTAGTTATCATAATTTTGAGCAGCGGCCATCTTGGATTTCAAAAATGATCACAAAATCGTTCTGTGCACTCTCGAGAACCTCGGATACGATACCCATATTTTTGTGATCATAATCTTGCACGGCGACCATCTCGGATTTAAAAATGATCTCAAAATTATTTTCTGTACCCTCGAGAACCTCAGACACGATATCCATATTGCTGAAAACATTATTGTTTGCGGCAGCCCTCTTGGATTTTAAAACTGATCACAGAATTGTTCTCTGCACCCTCGAGAACCTCGGACACGATA
Organism: Leptidea sinapis; assembly: GCF_905404315.1. Taxonomy (NCBI): domain Eukaryota; kingdom Metazoa; phylum Arthropoda; class Insecta; order Lepidoptera; family Pieridae; genus Leptidea; species Leptidea sinapis. The sequence goes on along the minus strand of NC_066281.1, from coordinate 1,314,361 downwards.
TCCATATTGCTAAAATCATAATTTTGTGCGGCGGCCATCTTGGATTTGAAAAATGATCACCAAATCGTTCTCTGCACCCTCGAGAACCTCGGTTACAATACCCATAATGTAGTTATCATACTTTTGAACCTCGGGTACGATAACCATATTGCTGAAATCATAATGTTGTGCGGCGGCCATCTTGGATTTGAAAAGTGATCACAATATCGTTCTCAGCACCCTCAAGAACCTAGGATACGATACCCATAATGTAGTTATCATACTTTTGAGCGGCAGCCATCTTCGATTTGAAAAATGATCACAAAATCGTTCTCTGCACCCTCGAGAACCTCGGATACGATACCCATATTTTCGTGATCATAATCTTGCACGGCGGCATTCTCGGATTTAAAAATGATCCCAAAATTATTTTCTGCACCCTTGACAACCACGGACACGATATCCATATTGCTGAAAACATTATTGTTTGCGGCAGCCCTCTTGGATTTTAAAAATGATCACAGAATTATTCTCTGCACCCTCGAGAACCTCGGACACGATATCCATATTGCTATCATCATAATTTTGTGCGGCGGCCATCTTGGATTTAAAAAATGATCACAAAATCGTTCTCTGCACCCTCGAGAACCTCGGATACGATACCCATAATGTAGTTATCATACTTTTGAGCGGCGGCCATCTTCGATTTGAAAAATGATCACAAAATCATTCTCCGCACCCTCGAGAACCTCGGATACGATACCCATAATGTAGTTATCATAATTTTGTGCGGCGGCCATCTTGGATTTGAAAAATGATCACCAAATCGTTCTCTGCATCCTCGAGAACCTCGGATACGATACCCATATTATTGTGATCATAATCTTGCACGGCGGCCATCTCGGAATTTAAAATGATCCCAAAATTATTTTCTGCACCCTCGAGAACCTCAGACACGATACCCATATTTTCGTGGTCATAATCTTGCACGGCGGCATTCTCGGATTTAAAAATGATCCCAAAATTATTTTCTGCACCCTCGAGAACCTCGGACACGATATCCATATTGCTAAAATCATAATTTTGTGCGGCGGCCATCTTGGATTTGAAAAATGATTACAAAATCGTTCTAAGCACCCTCGAGAACCTCGGATACAATACCCATAATGTAGTTATCATACTTTTGAACCTCGGGTACGATAACCATATTGCTAAAATCATATTTTAGTGCGGCGGCCATCTTGGATTTGAAAAATGATTACAAAATCGTTTTTAGCACCCTCGAGAACCTCGGATACAATACCCATAATGTAGTTATCATACTTTTGTGCGGCGGCCATCTTCGATTTGAGAAATGATCACAAAATCGTTCTCTGCAACCTCTAGAACCTCGGATACGATACCCATATTTTTGTGATCATAATCTTGCACGGCGACCATCTCGGATTTAAAAATGATCCCAAAATTATTTTCTGCACCCTCGAGAACCTCAGACACGATATCCATATTGCTGAAAACATTATTGTTTTGCGGCAGCCCTCTTGGATTTCAAAAATGATCACAGAATTGTTCTCTGCACCCTCGAGAACCTCGGGTACGATATCCATATTGCTGAAATCATAATTTTGTGCGGCGGCCATCTTCGATTTGAAAAATGATCACAAAATCGTTCTCAGCACCCTCGAGAACCTCGGATACGATACCCATAATGTAGTTATCATAATTTTGGGCGGCGGCCATCTTCGATTTGAAAAATGATCACAAAATTGTTCTCTGCAACCTCTAGAACCTCGGATACGATACCCATATTTTTGTGATCATAATCTTGCACGGCGACCATCTCGGATTTAAAAATGATCCCAAAATTATTTTCTGCATCCTCGAGAACCTCAGAAACGATATCCATATTGCTGAAAACATTATTGTTTTGCGGCAGCCCTCCTGGATTTCAAAAATGATCACAGAATCGTTCTCTGCACCCTCGAGAACCTCGGTTACAATACCCATAATGTAGTTATCATACTTTTGAACCTCGGGGACATCTTGGATTTGAAAAATGATCACACAATCGTTCTCAGCACCCTAGAGAACCTCGGGTACGATACCCATAATGTAGTTTTCATACTTTTGTGCGGCGGCCATCTTCGATTTGAAAAATGATCACAAAATCGTTCTCTGCAACCTCTAGAACCTCGGATACGATACCCATAATGTAGTTATCATAATTTTGAGCAGCGGCCATCTTGGATTTCAATAATGATCACAAAATCGTTCTGTGCACTCTCGATAACCTCGGATACGATACCCATATTTTTGTGATCATAATCTTGCACGGCGATCATCTCGGATTTAAAAATGATCCCAAAATTATTTTCTGCACCCTCGAGAACCTCAGACACGATATCCATATTGCTGAAAACATTATTGTTTTGCGGCAGCCCTCTTGGATTTCAAAAATGATCACAGAATTGTTCTCTGCACCCTCGAGAACCTCGGGTACGATATCCATATTGCTGAAATCATAATTTTGTGCGGCGGCCATCTTCGATTTGAAAAATGATCACAAAATCGTTCTCAGCACCCTCAAGAACCTCGGATACGATACCCATAATGTAGTTATAGTAATTTTGGGCGGCGGCCATCTTGGATTTGAAAAATGATCACCAAATCGTTCTCTGCACCCTCGAGAACCTCGGGTACGATATCCATATTGCTGAAATCATAATTTTGTGCGGCGGCCATCTTGGATTTGAAAAATGATCACAAAATCGTTCTCAGCACCATCGAGAACCTCGGATACGATACCCATAATGTAGTTTTCATACTTTTGTGCAGCGGCCATCTTGGATTTGAAAAATGATCACCAAATCGTTCTCTGCACCCTCGAGAACCTCGGGTACGATATCCATATTGCTGAAATCATAATTTTGTGCGGCGGCCATCTTGGATTTGAAAAATGATCACAAAATCGTTCTCAGCACCATCGAGAACCTCGGATACGATACCCATAATGTAGTTTTCATACTTTTGTGCAGCGGCCAACTTGGATTTGAAAAATGATCACCAAATTGTTCTCTGCACCCTCGAGTACCTCGGGTACGATATCCATATTGCTGAAATCATAATTTTGTGCGGCGGCCATCTTGGATTTGAAAAATGATCACAATATCGTTCTCAGCACCCTCGAGAACCTCGCATACGATACCCATAATGCAGTTTTCATACTTTTTAGCGGCGGCCATCTTCGATTTGAAAAATGATCTCAAAATCGTTCTCTGCACCCCCGAGAACCTCGGATACGATTCCCATAATGTAGTTCATGATTTTGAACGGCGGCCAACTTGGATTTAAAAAATGATCACAAAATCGTTCTCAGCACCCTAGAGAACCTCGGGTACGGTACCCATAATATAGTTTTCATACTTTTGTGCGGCGGCCATCTTCGATTTGAAAAATGATCACAAAATCGTTCTCTGCAACCTCTAGAACCTCGGATACGATACCCATAATAGGCTATATATGCTTAACTTGGGGCAAGATAATTTGTGTAAATGTGTGTCAATATTATTATTATTATTATTATTATTATTATTATTATTATTATTATTATTATTATAATGTAGTTATCATAATTTTACGATAACCATATTGCTGAAATCATAATGTTGTGCGGCGGCCATCTTGGATTTGAAAAGTGATCACAATATCGTTCTCAGCACCCTCAAGAACCTAGGATACGATACCCATAATGTAGTTATCATACTTTTGAGCGGCAGCCATCTTCGATTTGAAAAATGATCACAAAATCGTTCTCTGCATCCTCGAGAACCTCGGATACGATACCCATATTTTCGTGATCATAATCTTGCACGGCGGCATTCTCGGATTTAAAAATGATCCCAAAATTATTTTCTGCACCCTTGACAACCTCGGACACGATATCCATATTGCTGAAAACATTATTGTTTGCGGCAGCCCTCTTGGATTTTAAAAATGATCACAGAATTATTCTCTGCACCCTCGAGAACCTCGGACACGATATCCATATTGCTAAAATCATAATTTTGTGCGGAGGCCATCTTGGATTTAAAAAATGATCACAAAATCGTTCTCTGCACCCTCGAGAACCTCGGATACGATACCCATAATGTAGTTATCATACTTTTGAGCGGCGGCCATCTTCGATTTGAAAAATGATCACAAAATCATTCTCCGCACCCTCGAGAACCTCGGATACGATACCCATAATGTAGTTATCATAATTTTGTGCGGCGGCCATCGATTTGAAAAATGATCACCAAATCGTTCTCTGCATCCTCGAGAACCTCGGATACGATACCCATATTATTGTGATCATAATCTTGCACGGCGGCCATCTCGGAATTTAAAATGATCCCAAAATTATTTTCTGCACCCTCGAGAACCTCAGACACGATACCCATATTTTCGTGGTCATAATCTTGCACGGCGGCATTCTCGGATTTAAAAATGATCCCAAAATTATTTTCTGCACCCTCGAGAACCTCGGACACGATATCCATATTGCTAAAATCATAATTTTGTGCGGCGGCCATCTTGGATTTGAAAAATGATTACAAAATCGTTCTAAGCACCCTCGAGAATACGGATACAATACCCATAATGTAGTTATCATACTTTTGAACCTCGGGTACGATAACCATATTGCTAAAATCATATTTTAGTGCGGCGGCCATCTTGGATTTGAAAAATGATTACAAAATCGTTTTTAGCACCCTCGAGAACCTCGGATACAATACCCATAATGTAGTTATCATACTTTTGTGCGGCGGCCATCTTCAATTTGAGAAATGATCACAAAATCGTTCTCTGCAACCTCTAGAACCTCGGATACGATACCCATATTTTTGTGATCATAATCTTGCACGGCGACCATCTCGGATTTAAAAATGATCCCAAAATTATTTTCTGCACCCTCGAGAACCTCAGACACGATATCCATATTGCTGAAAACATTATTGTTTTGCGGCAGCCCTCTTGGATTTCAAAAATGATCACAGAATTGTTCTCTGCACCCTCGAGAACCTCGGGTACGATATCCATATTGCTGAAATCATAATTTTGTGCGGCGGCCATCTTCGATTTGAAAAATGATCACAAAATCGTTCTCAGCACCCTCGAGAACCTCGGATACGATACCCATAATGTAGTTATCATAATTTTGGGCGGCGGCCATCTTCGATTTGAAAAATGATCACAAAATCGTTCTCTGCAACCTCTAGAACCTCGGATACGATACCCATATTTTTGTGACCATAATCTTGCACGGCGACCATCTCGGATTTAAAAATGATCCCAAAATTATTTTCTGCACCCTCGAGAACCTCAGAAACGATATCCATATTGCTGAAAACATTATTGTTTTGCGGCAGCCTTCCTGGATTTCAAAAATGATCACAGAATTGTTCTCTGCACCATCGAGAACCTCGGACACGATATCCATATTGCTAAAATCATAATTTTGTGCGGCGGCCATCTTGGATTTGAAAAGTGATCACCAAATCGTTCTCTGCACCCTCGAGAACCTCGGTTACAATACCCATAATGTAGTTATCATACTTTTGAACCTCGGGGACATCTTGGATTTGAAAAATGATCACAAAATCGTTCTCAGCACCCTAGAGAACCTCGGGTACGATACCCATAATGTAGTTTTCATACTTTTGTGCGGCGGCCATCTTCGATTTGTAAAATGATCACAAAATCGTTCTCTGCAACCTCTAGAACCTCGGATACGATACCCATAATGTAGTTATCATAATTTTGAGCAGCGGCCATCTTGGATTTCAATAATGATCACAAAATCGTTCTGTGCACTCTCGAGAACCTCGGATACGATACCCATATTTTTGTGATCATAATCTTGCACGGCGATCATCTCGGATTTAAAAATGATCCCAAAATTATTTTCTGCACCCTCGAGAACCTCAGACACGATATCCATATTGCTGAAAACATTATTGTTTTGCGGCAGCCCTCTTGGATTTCAAAAATGATCACAGAATTGTTCTCTGCACCCTCGAGATCCTCGGGTACGATATCCATATTGCTGAAATCATAATTTTGTGCGGCGGCCATCTTCGATTTGAAAAATGATCACAAAATCGTTCTCAGCACCCTCGAGTACCTCGGATACGATACCCATAATGTAGTTATCATAATTTTGGGCGGCGGCCATCTTGGATTTGAAAAATGATCACCAAATCGTTCTCTGCACCCTCGAGAACCTCGGGTACGATATCCATATTGCTGAAATCATAATTTTGTGCGGCGGCCATCTTGGATTTGAAAAATGATCACAAAATCGTTCTCAGCACCATCGAGAACCTCGGATACGATACCCATAATGTAGTTTTCATACTTTTGTGCAGCGGCCATCTTTGATTTGAAAAATGATCACCAAATCGTTCTCTGCACCCTCGAGTACCTCGGGTACGATATCCATATTGCTGAAATCATAATTTTGTGCGGCGGCCATCTTGGATTTGAAAAATGATCACAATATCGTTCTCAGCACCCTCGAGAACCTCGCATACGATACCCATAATGTAGTTTTCATACTTTTTAGCGGCGGCCATCTTCGATTTGAAAAATGATCACAAAATCGTTCTCTGCACCCCCGAGAACCTCGGATACGATTCCCATAATGTAGTTCATGATTTTGAACGGCGGCCAACTTGGATTTAAAAAATGATCACAAAATCGTTCTCAGCACCCTAGAGAACCTCGGGTACGGTACCCATAATATAGTTTTCATACTTTTGTGCGGCGGCCATCTTCGATTTGAAAAATGATCACAAAATCGTTCTCTGCAACCTCTATAACCTCGGATACGATACCCATAATGTAGTTATCATAATTTTGAGCAGCGGCCATCTTGGATTTCAAAAATGATCACAAAATCGTTCTGTGCACTCTCGAGAACCTCGGATACGATACCCATATTTTTGTGATCATAATCTTGCACGGCGACCATCTCGGATTTAAAAATGATCTCAAAATTATTTTCTGTACCCTCGAGAACCTCAGACACGATATCCATATTGCTGAAAACATTATTGTTTGCGGCAGCCCTCTTGGATTTTAAAAATGATCACAGAATTGTTCTCTGCACCCTCGAGAACCTCGGACACGATATCCATATTGCTAAAATCATAATTTTGTGCGGCGGCCATCTTGGATTTGAAAAATGATCACCAAATCGTTCTCTGCACCCTAGAGAACCTCGGTTACAATACCCATAATGTAGTTATCATACTTTTGAACCTCGGGTACGATAACCATATTGCTGAAATCATAATGTTGTGCGGCGGCCATCTTGGATTTGAAAAGTGATCACAATATCGTTCTCAGCACCCTCAAGAACCTAGGATACGATACCCATACTGTAGTTATCATACTTTTGAGCGGCAGCCATCTTCGATTTGAAAAATGATCACAAAATCGTTCTCTGCACCCTCGAGAACCTCGGATACGATACCCATATTTTCGTGATCATAATCTTGCACGGCGGCATTCTCGGATTTAAAAATGATCCCAAAATTATTTTCTGCACCCTTGACAACCTCGGACACGATATCCATATTGCTGAAAACATTATTGTTTGCGGCAGCCCTCTTGGATTTTAAAAATGATCACAGAATTATTCTCTGCACCCTCGAGAACCTCGGACACGATATCCATATTGCTAAAATCATAATTTTGTGCGGCGGCCATCTTGGATTTAAAAAATGATCACAAAATCGTTCTCTGCACCCTCGAGAACCTCGGATACGATACCCATAATGTAGTTATCATACTTTTGAGCGGCGGCCATCTTCGATTTGAAAAATGATCACAAAATCATTCTCCGCACCCTCGAGAACCTCGGATACGATACCCATAATGTAGTTATCATAATTTTGTGCGGCGGCCATCTTGGATTTGAAAAATGATCACCAAATCGTTCTCTGCATCCTCGAGAACCTCGGATACGATACCCATATTATTGTGATCATAATCTTGCACGGCGGCATTCTCGGATTTAAAAATGATCCCAAAATTATTTTCTGCACCATCGAGAACCTCGGACACGATATCCATATTGCTAAAATCATAATTTAGTGCGGCGGCCATCTTGGATTTGAAAAATGATTACAAAATCGTTCTAAACACCCTCGAGAACCTCGGATACAATACCCATAATGTAGTTATCATACTTTTGAACCTCGGGTACGATAACCATATTGCTAAAATCATATTTTAGTGCGGCGGCCATCTTGGATTTTAAAAATGATTACAAAATCGTTTTTAGCACCCTCGAGAACCTCGGATACAATACCCATAATGTAGTTATCATACTTTTGTGCGGCGGCCATCTTCGATTTGAGAAATGATCACAAAATCGTTCTCTGCAACCTCTAGAACCTCGGATACGATACCCATATTTTTGTGATCATAATCTTGCACGGCGACCATCTCGGATTTAAAAATGATCCCAAAATTATTTTCTGCACCCTCGAGAACCTCAGACACGATATCCATATTGCTGAAAACATTATTGTTTTGCGGCAGCCCTCTTGGATTTCAAAAATGATCACAGAATTGTTCTCTGCACCCTCGAGAACCTCGGGTACGATATCCATATTGCTGAAATCATAATTTTGTGCGGCGGCCATCTTCGATTTGAAAAATGATCACAAAATCGTTCTCAGCACCCTCGAGAACCTCGGATACGATACCCATAATGTAGTTATCATAATTTTGGGCGGCGGCCATCTTCGATTTGAAAAATGATCACAAAATCGTTCTCTGCAACCTCTAGAACCTCGGATACGATACCCATATTTTTGTGATCATAATCTTGCACGGTGACCATCTCGGATTTAAAAATGATCCCAAAATTATTTTCTGCACCCTCGAGAACCTCAGAAACGATATCCATATTGCTGAAAACATTATTGTTTTGCGGCAGCCCTCCTGGATTTCAAAAATGATCACAGAATTGTTCTCTGCACCCTCGAGAACCTCGGGTACGATATCCATATTGCTGAAATCATAATTTTGTGCGGCGGCCATCTTCGATTTGAAAAATGATCACAAAATCGTTCTCAACACCCTCGAGAACCTCGGATACGATACCCATAATGTAGTTATCATAATTTTGGGCGGCGGCCATCTTGGATTTGAAAAATGATCACAAAATCGTTCTCAGCACCCTCGAGAACCTCGGGTACGATATCCATATTGCTAAAATCATAATTTTGTGCAGCGGCCATTTTGGATTTGAAAAATGATCACCAAATCGTTCTCTGCACCCTCGAGAACCTCGGGTACGATATCCATTTTGCAGAAATCATAATTTTGTGCGGCGGCCATCTTGGATTTGAAAAATGATCACAAAATCGTTCTCAACACCCTCGAGAACCTCGGATACGATACCCATAATGTAGTTTTCATTATTTTTTAGCGGCGGCCATCTTCGATTTGAAAAATGATCACCAAATCTTTCTATGCACCCTTGAGAACCTCGGGTACGATATCCATATTGCTGAAATCATAATTTGTGCGGCGGACATCTTGGATTTAAAAAATGATCACAAAATCGTTCTCAGCACCCTAGAGAACCTCGGGTACGGTACCCATAATGTAGTTTTCATACTTTTGTGCGGCGGCCATCTTCGATTTGAAAAATGATCACAAAATCGTTCTCTGCAACCTCTAGAACCTCGGATACGATACCCATAATGTAGTTATCATAATTTTGAGCAGCGGCCATCTTGGATTTCAAAAATGATCACAAAATCGTACTGTGCACTCTCGAGAACCTCGGATACGACACCCATATTTTTGTGATCATAATCTTGCACGGCGACCATCTTGGATTTAAAAATGATCCCAAAATTATTTTCTGCACCCTCGAGAACCTCAGACACGATATCCATATTGCTGAAATCATTATTGTTTTGCGGGAGCTCTCTTGGATTTCAAAAATGATCACAGAATTGTTCTCTGCACCCTCGAGAACCTCGGGTACGATATCCATATTGCTGAAATCATAATTTTGTGCGGCGGCCATCTTCGATTTGAAAAATGATCACAAAATCGTTCTCAGCACCCTCGAGAACCTCGGATACGATACCCATAATGTAGTTATCATAATTTTGGGCGGCGGCCATCTTGGATTTGAAAAATGATCACAAAATCGTTCTCAGCACCCTCGAGAACCTCGGGTACGATATCCATATTGCTAAAATCATAATTTTGTGCAGCGGCCATCTTGGATTTGAAAAATGATCACCAAATCGTTCTCTGCACCCTCGAGAACCTCGGATACGATATCCATATTGCTGAAATCATAATTTTGTGCCACGGCCATCTTGGATTTAAAAAATGATCACAAAATCGTTCTCAGCACCCTCGAGAACCTCGGATACGATACCCATAATGTAGTTTTCATACTTTTGAGCGGCGGCCATCTTCGATTTGAAAAATGATCACCAAATCGTTCTATGCACCCTTGAGAACCTCGGATACGATATCCATATTGCTGAAATCATAATTTTGTGCCTCGGCCATCTTGGATTTAAAAAATGATCACAAAATCGTTCTCAGCACCCTCGAGAACCTAGGATACGATACCCATAATGTAGTTATCATACTTTTGTGCGGCGGCCATCTTCGATTTGAGAAATGATCACAAAATCGTTCTCTGCAACCTCTAGAACCTCGGATACGATACCCATATTTTTGTGATCATAATCTTGCACGGCGGCCATCTCGGATTTTAAAATGATCCCAAAATTATTTTCTGCACCCTCGCGAACCTCAGACACGATATCCATATTGCTGAAAACATTATTGTTTTGCGGCAGCCCTCTTGGATTTCAAAAATGGTCACAGAATTGTTCTCTGCACCCTCGAGAACCTCGGGTACGATATCCATATTGCTGAAATCATAATTTTGTGCGGCGGCCATCTTCGATTTGAAAAATGATTACAAAATCGTTTTCAGCACCCTCGAGAACCTCGGATACAATACCCATAATGTAGTTATCATACTTTTGTGCGGCGGCCATCTTCGATTTGAAAAATGATCACAAAATCGTACTCTGCAACCTCTAGAACCTAGGATACGATACCCATAATGTAGTTATCATAATTTTGAGCAGCGGCCATCTTAGATTTCAAAAATGATCACAAAATCGTTCTGTGCACTCTCGAGAACTTCGGATACGATACCCATATTTTTGTGATCATAATCTTGCACGGCGACCATCTCGGATTTAAAAATGATCCCAAAATTATTTTCTGCACCCTCGAGAACCTCAGACACGATATCCATATTGCTGAAATCATTATTGTTTTGCGGCAGCTCTCTTGGATTTCAAAAATGATCACAGAATTGTTCTCTGCACCCTCGAGAACCTCGGGTACGGTATCCATATTGCTGAAATCATAATTTTGTGTGGCGGCCATCTTCGATTTGAAAAATGATCACAAAATCGTTCTCAGCACCTTCGAGAACCTCGGATACGATACCCATAATGTAGTTATCATAATCTTGCACGGCGGCATTCTCGGATTTAAAAATGATCCCAAAATTATTTTCTGTACCCTCGAGAACCTCAGACACGATATCCATATTGCTGAAAACATTATTGTTTGCGGCAGCCCTCTTGGATTTTAAAAATGATCACAGAATTGTTCTCTGCACTCTCGAGAACCTCGGACACGTTATCCATATTGCTAAAATCATAATTTTGTGCAGCGGCCATCTTGGATTTGAAAAATGATCACCAAATCGTTCTCTGCACCCTCGAGAACCTCGGATACGATATCCATATTGCTGAAATCATAATTTTGTGCCACGGCCATCTTGGATTTAAAAAATGATCACAAAATCGTTCTCAGCACCCTCGAGAACCTCGGATACGATACCCATAATGTAGTTTTCATACTTTTGAGCGGCGGCCATCTTCGATTTGAAAAATGATCACAAAATCGTTCTCAACACCCTCGAGAACCTCGGATACGATACCCATAATGTAGTTTTCATTATTTTTTAGCGGCGGCCATCTTCGATTTGAAAAATGATCACCAAATCTTTCTATGCACCCTTGAGAACCTCGGGTACGATATCCATATTGCTGAAATCATAATTTGTGCGGCGGACATCTTGGATTTAAAAAATGATCACAAAATCGTTCTCAGCACCCTAGAGAACCTCGGGTACGGTACCCATAATGTAGTTTTCATACTTTTGTGCGGCGGCCATCTTCGATTTGAAAAATGATCACAAAATCGTTCTCTGCAACCTCTAGAACCTCGGATACGATACCCATATTTTTGTGATCATAATCTTGCACGGCGACCATCTCGGATTTAAAAATGATCCCAAAATTATTTTCTGCACCCTCGAGAACCTCAGACACGATATCCATATTGCTGAAAACATTATTGTTTTGCGGCAGCCCTCTTGGATTTCAAAAATGATCACAGAATTGTTCTCTGCACCCTCGAGAACCTCGGGTACGATATCCATATTGCTGAAATCATAATTTTGTGCGGCGGCCATCTTCGATTTGAAAAATGATCACAAAATCGTTCTCAGCACCCTCGAGAACCTCGGATACGATACCCATAATGTAGTTATCATAATTTTGGGCGGCGGCCATCTTCGATTTGAAAAATGATCACAAAATCGTTCTCTGCAACCTCTAGAACCTCGGATACGATACCCATATTTTTGTGACCATAATCTTGCACGGCGACCATCTCGGATTTAAAAATGATCCCAAAATTATTTTCTGCACCCTCGAGAACCTCAGAAACGATATCCATATTGCTGAAAACATTATTGTTTTGCGGCAGCCCTCCTGGATTTCAAAAATGATCACAGAATTGTTCTCTGCACCATCGAGAACCTCGGACACGATATCCATATTGCTAAAATCATAATTTTGTGCGGCGGCCATCTTGGATTTGAAAAGTGATCACCAAATCGTTCTCTGCACCCTCGAGAACCTCGGTTACAATACCCATAACGTAGTTATCATACTTTTGAACCTCGGGGACATCTTGGATTTGAAAATGATCACAAAATCGTTCTCAGCACCCTAGAGAACCTCGGGTACGATACCCATAATGTAGTTTTCATACTTTTGTGCGGCGGCCATCTTCGATTTGTAAAATGATCACAAAATCGTTCTCTGCAACCTCTAGAACCTCGGATACGATACCCATAATGTAGTTATCATAATTTTGAGCAGCGGCCATCTTGGATTTCAATAATGATCACAAAATCGTTCTGTGCACTCTCGAGAACCTCGGATACGATACCCATATTTTTGTGATCATAATCTTGCACGGCGATCATCTCGGATTTAAAAATGATCCCAAAATTATTTTCTGCACCCTCGAGAACCTCAGACACGATATCCATATTGCTGAAAACATTATTGTTTTGCGGCAGCCCTCTTGGATTTCAAAAATGATCACAGAATTGTTCTCTGCACCCTCGAGATCCTCGGGTACGATATCCATATTGCTGAAATCATAATTTTGTGCGGCGGCCATCTTCGATTTGAAAAATGATCACAAAATCGTTCTCAGCACCCTCGAGAACCTCGGATACGATACCCATAATGTAGTTATCATAATTTTGGGCGGCGGCCATCTTGGATTTGAAAAATGATCACCAAATCGTTCTCTGCACCCTCGAGAACCTCGGGTACGATATCCATATTGCTGAAATCATAATTTTGTGCGGCGGCCATCTTGGATTTGAAAAATGATCACAAAATCGTTCTCAACACCATCGAGAACCTCGGATACGATACCCATAATGTAGTTTTCATACTTTTGTGCAGCGGCCATCTTGGATTTGAAAAATGATCACCAAATCGTTCTCTGCACCCTCGAGTACCTCGGGTACGATATCCATATTGCTGAAATCATAATTTTGTGCGGCGGCCATCTTGGATTTGAAAAATGATCACAATATCGTTCTCAGCACCCTCGAGAACCTCGCATACGATACCCATAATGTAGTTTTCATACTTTTTAGCGGCGGCCATCTTCGATTTGAAAAATGATCACAAAATCGTTCTCTGCACCCCCGAGAACCTCGGATACGATTCCCATAATGTAGTTCATGATTTTGAACGGCGGCCAACTTGGATTTAAAAAATGATCACAAAATCGTTCTCAGCACCCTAGAGAACCTCGGGTACGGTACCCATAATATAGTTTTCATACTTTTGTACGGCGGCCATCTTCGATTTGAAAAATGATCACAAAATCGTTCTCTGCAACCTCTATAACCTCGGATACGATACCAATAATGTAGTTATCATAATTTTGAGCAGCGGCCATCTTGGATTTCAAAAATGATCACAAAATCGTTCTGTGCACTCTCGAGAACCTCGGATACGATACCCATATTTTTGTGATCATAATCTTGCACGGCGACCATCTCGGATTTAAAAATGATCTCAAAATTATTTTCTGTACCCTCGAGAACCTCAGACACGATATCCATATTGCTGAAAACATTATTGTTTGCGGCAGCCCTCTTGGATTTTAAAAATGATCACAGAATTGTTCTCTGCACCCTCGAGAACCTCGGACACGATATCCGTATTGCTAAAATCATAATTTTGTGCGGCGGCCATCTTGGATTTGAAAAATGATCACCAAATCGTTCTCTGCACCCTAGAGAACCTCGGTTACAATACCCATAATGTAGTTATCATACTTTTGAACCTCGGGTACGATAACCATATTGCTGAAATCATAATGTTGTGCGGCGGCCATCTTGGATTTGAAAAGTGATCACAATATCGTTCTCAGCACCCTCAAGAACCTAGGATACGATACCCATAATGTAGTTATCATACTTTTGAGCGGCAGCCATCTTCGATTTGAAAAATGATCACAAAATCGTTCTCTGCACCCTCGAGAACCTCGGATACGATACCCATATTTTCGTGATCATAATCTTGCACGGCGGCATTCTCGGATTTAAAAATGATCCCAAAATTATTTTCTGCACCCTTGACAACCTCGGACACGATATCCATATTGCTGAAAACATTATTGTTTGCGGCAGCCCTCTTGGATTTTAAAAATGATCACAGAATTATTCTCTGCACCCTCGAGAACCTCGGACACGATATCCATATTGCTAAAATCATAATTTTGTGCGGCGGCCATCTTGGTTTTAAAAAATGATCACAAAATCGTTCTCTGCACCCTCGAGAACCTCGGATACGATACCCATAATGTAGTTATCATACTTTTGAGCGGCGGCCATCTTCGATTTGAAAAATGATCACAAAATCATTCTCCGCACCCTCGAGAACCTCGGATACGATACCCATAATGTAGTTATCATAATTTTGTGCGGCGGCCATCTTGGATTTGAAAAATGATCACCAAATCGTTCTCTGCATCCTCGAGAACCTCGGATACGATACCCATATTATTGTGATCATAATCTTGCACGGCGGCCATCTCGGAATTTAAAATGATCCCAAAATTATTTTCTGCACCCTCGAGAACCTCAGACACGATACCCATATTTTGGTGGTCATAATCTTGCACGGCGGCATTCTCGGATTTAAAAATGATCCCAAAATTATTTTCTGCACCATCGAGAACCTCGGACACGATATCCATATTGCTAAAATCATAATTTTGTGCGGCGGCCATCTTGGATTTGAAAAATGATTACAAAATCGTTCTAAACACCCTCGAGAACCTCGGATACAATACCCATAATGTAGTTATCATACTTTTGAACCTCGGGTACGATAACCATATTGCTAAAATCATATTTTAGTGCGGCGGCCATCTTGGATTTTAAAATTGATTACAAAATCGTTTTTAGCACCCTCGAGAACCTCGGATACAATACCCATAATGTAGTTATCATACTTTTGTGCGGCGGCCATCTTCGATTTGAGAAATGATCACAAAATCGTTCTCTGCAACCTCTAGAACCTCGGATACGATACCCATATTTTTGTGATCATAATCTTGCACGGCGACCATCTCGGATTTAAAAATGATCCCAAAATTATTTTCTGCACCCTCGAGAACCTCAGAAACGATATCCATATTGCTGAAAACATTATTGTTTTGCGGCAGCCCTCCTGGATTTCAAAAATGATCACAGAATTGTTCTCTGCACCCTCGAGAATCTCGGGTACGATATCCATATTGCTGAAATCATAATTTTAAGCGGCGGCCATCTTCGATTTGAAAAATGATCACAAAATCGTTCCCAACACCCTCGAGAACCTCGGATACAATACCCATAATGTAGTTATCATAATTTTGGGCGGCGGCCATCTTGGATTTGAAAAAATATCACAAAATCGTTCTCAGCACCCTCGAGAACCTCGGGTACGATATCCATATTGCTAAAATCATAATTTTGTGCAGCGGCCATTTTGGATTTGAAAAATGATCACCAAATCGTTCTCTGCACCCTCGAGAACCTCGGGTACGATATCCATTTTGCAGAAATCATAATTTTGTGCGGCGGCCATCTTGGATTTGAAAAATGATCACAAAATCGTTCTCAACACCCTCGAGAACCTCGGATACGATACCCATAATGTAGTTTTCATTATTTTTTAGCGGCGGCCATCTTCGATTTGAAAAATGATCACCAAATCTTTCTATGCACCCTTGAGAACCTCGGGTACGATATCCATATTGCTGAAATCATAATTTGTGCGGCGGACATCTTGGATTTAAAAAATGATCACAAAATCGTTCTCTGCACCCTAGAGAACCTCGGGTACGGTACCCATAATGTAGTTTTCATACTTTTGTGCGGCGGCCATCTTTGATTTGAAAAATGATCACAAAATCGTTCTCTGCAACCTCTAGAACCTCGGATACGATACCCATAATGTAGTTATCATAATTTTGAGCAGCGGCCATCTTGGATTTCAAAAATGATCACAAAATCGTACTGTGCACTCTCGAGAACCTCGGATACGACACCCATATTTTTGTGATCATAATCTTGCACGGCGACCATCTCGGATTTAAAAATGATCCCAAAATTATTTTCTGCACCCTCGAGAACCTCAGACACGATATCCATATTGCTGAAATCATTATTGTTTTGCGGCAGCTCTCTTGGATTTCAAAAATGATCACAGAATTGTTCTCTGCACCCTCGAGAACCTCGGGTACGATATCCATATTGCTGAAATCATAATTTTGTGCGGCGGCCATCTTCGATTTGAAAAATGATCACAAAATCGTTCTCAGCACCCTCGAGAACCTCGGATACGATACCCATAATGTAGTTATCATAATTTTGGGCGGCGGCCATCTTGGATTTGAAAAATGATCACAAAATCGTTCTCAGCACCCTCGAGAACCTCGGGTACGATATCCATATTGCTAAAATCATAATTTTGTGCAGCGGCCATCTTGGATTTGAAAAATGATCACCAAATCGTTCTCTGCACCCTCGAGAACCTCGGATACGATATCCATATTGCTGAAATCATAATTTTGTGCCACGGCCATCTTGGATTTAAAAAATGATCACAAAATCGTTCTCAGCACCCTCGAGAACCTCGGATACGATACCCATAATGTAGTTTTCATACTTTTGAGCGGCGGCCATCTTCGATTTGAAAAATGATCACCAAATCGTTCTATGCACCCTTGAGAACCTCGGAAACGATATCCATATTGCTGAAATCATAATTTTGTGCCTCGGCCATCTTGGATTTAAAAAATGATCACAAAATCGTTCTCAGCACCCTCGAGAACCTAGGATACGATACCCATAATGTAGTTATCATACTTTTGTGCGGCGGCCATCTTCGATTTGAGAAATGATCACAAAATCGTTCTCTGCAACCTCTAGAACCTCGGATACGATACCCATATTTTTGTGATCATAATCTTGCACGGCGGCCATCTCGGATTTTAAAATGATCCCAAAATTATTTTCTGCACCCTCGCGAACCTCAGACACGATATCCATATTGCTGAAAACATTATTGTTTTGCGGCAGCCCTCTTGGATTTCAAAAATGGTCACAGAATTGTTCTCTGCACCCTCGAGAACCTCGGGTACGATATCCATATTGCTGAAATCATAATTTTGTGCGGCGGCCATCTTCGATTTGAAAAATGATTACAAAATCGTTTTCAGCACCCTCGAGAACCTCGGATACAATACCCATAATGTAGTTATCATACTTTTGTGCGGCGGCCATCTTCGATTTGAAAAATGATCACAAAATCGTACTCTGCAACCTCTAGAACCTAGGATACGATACCCATAATGTAGTTATCATAATTTTGAGCAGCGGCCATCTTAGATTTCAAAAATGATCACAAAATCGTTCTGTGCACTCTCGAGAACTTCGGATACGATACCCATATTTTTGTGATCATAATCTTGCACGGCGACCATCTCGGATTTAAAAATGATCCCAAAATTATTTTCTGCACCCTCGAGAACCTCAGACACGATATCCATATTGCTGAAATCATTATTGTTTTGCGGCAGCTCTCTTGGATTTCAAAAATGATCACAGAATTGTTCTCTGCACCCTCGAGAACCTCGGGTACGGTATCCATATTGCTGAAATCATAATTTTGTGTGGCGGCCATCTTCGATTTGAAAAATGATCACAAAATCGTTCTCAGCACCTTCGAGAACCTCGGATACGATACCCATAATGTAGTTATCATAATCTTGCACGGCGGCATTCTCGGATTTAAAAATGATCCCAAAATTATTTTCTGTACCCTCGAGAACCTCAGACACGATATCCATATTGCTGAAAACATTATTGTTTGCGGCAGCCCTCTTGGATTTTAAAAATGATCACAGAATTGTTCTCTGCACTCTCGAGAACCTCGGACACGTTATCCATATTGCTAAAATCATAATTTTGTGCAGCGGCCATCTTGGATTTGAAAAATGATCACCAAATCGTTCTCTGCACCCTCGAGAACCTCGGATACGATATCCATATTGCTGAAATCATAATTTTGTGCCACGGCCATCTTGGATTTAAAAAATGATCACAAAATCGTTCTCAGCACCCTCGAGAACCTCGGATACGATACCCATAATGTAGTTTTCATACTTTTGAGCGGCGGCCATCTTCGATTTGAAAAATGATCACAAAATCGTTCTCAACACCCTCGAGAACCTCGGATACGATACCCATAATGTAGTTTTCATTATTTTTTAGCGGCGGCCATCTTCGATTTGAAAAATGATCACCAAATCTTTCTATGCACCCTTGAGAACCTCGGGTACGATATCCATATTGCTGAAATCATAATTTGTGCGGCGGACATCTTGGATTTAAAAAATGATCACAAAATCGTTCTCAGCACCCTAGAGAACCTCGGGTACGGTACCCATAATGTAGTTTTCATACTTTTGTGCGGCGGCCATCTTAGATTTGAAAATGATCACAAAATCGTTCTCTGCAACCTCTAGAACCTCGGATACGATACCCATAATGTAGTTATCATAATTTTGAGCAGCGGCCATCTTGGATTTCAAAAATGATCACAAAATCGTACTGTGCACTCTCGAGAACCTCGGATACGATACCCATATTTTTGTGATCATAATCTTGCACGGCGACCATCTCGGATTTAAAAATGATCCCAAAATTATTTTCTGCACCCTCGAGAACCTCAGACACGATATCCATATTGCTGAAATCATTATTGTTTTGCGGCAGCTCTCTTGGATTTCAAAAATGATCACAAAAATTGTTCTCTGCACCCTCGAGAACCTCGGGTACGATATCCATATTGCTGAAATCATAATTTTGTGCGGCGGCCATCTTCGATTTGAAAAATGATCACAAAATCGTTCTCAGCACCCTCGAGAACCTCGGATACGATACCCATAATGTAGTTATCATAATTTTCGGCGGCGGCCATCTTGGATTTGAAAAATGATCACAAAATCGTTCTCAGCACCCTCGAGAACCTCGGGTACGATATCCATATTGCTAAAATCATAATTTTGTGCAGCGGCCATCTTGGATTTGAAAAATGATCACCAAATCGTTCTCTGCACCCTCGAGAACCTCGGATACGATATCCATATTGCTGAAATCATAATTTTGTGCCACGGCCATCTTGGATTTAAAAAATGATCACAAAATCGTTCTCAGCACCCTCGAGAACCTCGGATACGATACCCATAATGTAGTTTTCATACTTTTGAGCGGCGGCCATCTTCGATTTGAAAAATGATCACCAAATCGTTCTATGCACCCTTGAGAACCTCGGATACGATATCCATATTGCTGAAATCATAATTTTGTGCCACGGCCATCTTGGATTTAAAAAATGATCACAAAATCGTTCTCAGCACCCTCGAGAACCTAAGATACGATACCCATAATGTAGTTATCATACTTTTGAGTGGCAGCCATCTTCGATTTGAAAAATGATCACAAAATCGTTCTCTGCACCCTCGAGAACCTCGGATACGATACCCATATTTTTCTGATCATAATCTTGCACGGCGGCCATCTCGGATTTTAAAATGATCCCAAAATTATTTTCTGCACCCTCGAGAACCTCAGACACGGTACCCATATTTTCGTGATCATAATCTTGCACGGTGGCATTCTCGGATTTAAAAATGATCCCAAAATTATTTTCTGCACCCTTGAGAACTTCAGACACGATATCCATATTGCTGAAAACATTATTGCTTGCGGCAGCCCTCTTTGTTTTCAAAAATGATCACAGAATTGTTCTCTGCACCCTCGAGAACCTCGGACACGATATCCATATTGCTAAAATCATAATTTAGTGCGGCGGCCATCTTGGATTTGAAAAATGATTACAAAATCGTTTTCAGCACCCTCGAGAACCTCGGATACAATACCCATAATGTAGTTATCATACTTTTGTGCGGCGGCCATCTTCGATTTGAAAAATGATCACAAAATCGTACTCTGCAACCTCTAGAACCTAGGATACGATACCCATAATGTAGTTATCATAATTTTGAGCAGCGGCCATCTTAGATTTCAAAAATGATCACAAAATCGTTCTCTGCACCCTCGAGAACCTCGGATACGATACCCATAATGTAGTTATCATACTTTTGAGCGGCGGCCATCTTCGATTTGAAAAATGATCACAAAATCATTCTCCGCACCCTCGAGAACCTCGGATACGATACCCATAATGTAGTTATCATAATTTTGTGCGGCGGCCATCTTGGATTTGAAAAATGATCACCAAATCGTTCTCTGCATCCTCGAGAACCTCGGATACGATACCCATATTATTGTGATCATAATCTTGCACGGCGGCCATCTCGGAATTTAAAATGATCCCAAAATTATTTTCTGCACCCTCGAGAACCTCAGACACGATACCCATATTTTCGTGGTCATAATCGTGCACGGCGGCATTCTCGGATTTAAAAATGATCCCAAAATTATTTTCTGCACCATCGAGAACCTCGGACACGATATCCATATTGCTAAAATCATAATTTTGTGCGGCGGCCATCTTGGATTTGAAAAATGATTACAAAATCGTTCTAAGCACCCTCGAGAACCTCGGATACAATACCCATAATGTAGTTATCATACTTTTGAACCTCGGGTACGATAACCATATTGCTAAAATCATATTTTAGTGCGGCGGCCATCTTGGATTTGAAAAATGATTACAAAATCGTTTTTAGCACCCTCGAGAACCTCGGATACAATACCCATAATGTAGTTATCATACTTTTGTGCGGCGGCCATCTTCGATTTGAAAAATGATCACAAAATCGTTCTCTGCAACCTCTAGAACCTCGGATACGATACCCATATTTTTGTGATCATAATCTTGCACGGTGACCATCTCGGATTTAAAAATGATCCCAAAATTATTTTCTGCACCCTCGAGAACCTCAGAAACGATATCCATATTGCTGAAAACATTATTGTTTTGCGGCAGCCCTCATGGATTTCAAAAATGATCACAGAATTGTTCTCTGCACCCTCGAGAATCTCGGGTACGATATCCATATTGCTGAAATCATAATTTTGTGCGGCGGCCATCTTCGATTTGAAAAATGATCACAAAATCGTTCTCAACACCCTCGAGAACCTCGGATACGATACCCATAATGTAGTTATCATAATTTTGGGCGGCGGCCATCTTGGATTTGAAAAATGATCACAAAATCGTTCTCAGCACCCTCGAGAACCTCGGGTACGATATCCATATTGCTAAAATCATAATTTTGTGCAGCGGCCATTTTGGATTTGAAAAATGATCACCAAATCGTTCTCTGCACCCTCGAGAACCTCGGGTACGATATCCATATTGCTGAAATCATAATTTTGTGCGGCGGCCATCTTGGATATGAAAAATGATCACAAAATCGTTCTCAACACCCTCGAGAACCTCGGATACGATACCCATAATGTAGTTTTCATACTTTTGTGCGGCGGCCATCTTCGATTTGAGAAATGATCACAAAATCGTTCTCTGCAACCTCTAGAACCTCGGATACGATACCCATATTTTTGTGATCATAATCTTGCACGGCGGCCATCTCGGATTTTAAAATGATCCCAAAATTATTTTCTGCACCCTCGAGAACCTCAGACACGATATCCATATTGCTGAAAACATTATTGTTTTGCGGCAGCCCTCTTGGATTTCAAAAATGGTCACAGAATTGTTCTCTGCACCCTCGAGAACCTCGGGTACGATATCCATATTGCTGAAATCATAATTTTGTGTGGCGGCCATCTTCGATTTGAAAAATGATTACAAAATCGTTTTCAGCACCCTCGAGAACCTCGGATACAATACCCATAATGTAGTTATCATACTTTTGTGCGGCGGCCATCTTCGATTTGAAAAATGATCACCAAATCGTTCTATGCACCCTTGAGAACCTCGGGTACGATATCCATATTGCTGAAATCATAATTTTGTGCGGCGGCCATCTTGGATTTGAAAAATGATCACCAAATCGTTCTCTGCAACCTCTAGAACCTCGGATACGATACCCATAT
The DNA here is from genome assembly GCF_905404315.1 of Leptidea sinapis. Classification (NCBI taxonomy): domain Eukaryota; kingdom Metazoa; phylum Arthropoda; class Insecta; order Lepidoptera; family Pieridae; genus Leptidea; species Leptidea sinapis. The sequence goes on along the minus strand of NC_066281.1, from coordinate 1,291,302 downwards.
TTTTGTGATCATAATCTTGCACGGCGACCATCTCGGATTTAAAAATGATCCCAAAATTATTTTCTGCACCCTCGAGAACCTCAGACACGATATCCATATTGCTGAAATCATTATTGTTTTGCGGCAGCTCTCTTGGATTTCAAAAATGATCACAGAATTGTTCTCTGCACCCTCGAGAACCTCGGGTACGATATCCATATTGCTGAAATCATAATTTTGTGCGGCGGCCATCTTCGATTTGAAAAATGATCACAAAATCGTTCTCAGCACCCTCGAGAACCTCGGATACGATACCCATAATGTAGTTATCATAATTTTGGGCGGCGGCCATCTTGGATTTGAAAAATGATCACAAAATCGTTCTCAGCACCCTCGAAAACCTCGGGTACGATATCCATATTGCTAAAATCATAATTTTGTGCAGCGGCCATCTTGGATTTGAAAAATGATCACCAAATCGTTCTCTGCACCCTCGAGAACCTCGGATACGATATCCATATTGCTGAAATCATAATTTTGTGCCACGGCCATCTTGGATTTAAAAAATGATCACAAAATCGTTCTCAGCACCGTCGAGAACCTCGGATACGATACCCATAATGTAGTTGTCATACTTTTGAGCGGCGGCCATCTTCGATTTGAAAAATGATCACCAAATCGTTCTATGTACCCTTGAGAACCTCGGATACGATATCCATATTGCTGAAATCATAATTTTGTGCCACGGCCATCTTGGATTTAAAAAATGATCACAAAATCGTTCTCAGCACCTTTGAGAACCTAGGATACGATACCCATAATGTAGTTATCATACTTTTGAGCGGCAGCCATCTTCGATTTGAAAAATGATCACAAAATCGTTCTCTGCACCCTCGAGAACCTCGGATACGATACCCATATTTTTCTGATCATAATCTTGCACGGCGGCCATCTCGGATTTTAAAATGATCCCAAAATTATTTTCTGCACCCTCGAGAACCTCAGACACGGTACCCATATTTTCGTGATCATAATCTTGCACGGTGGCATTCTCGGATTTAAAAATGATCCCAAAATTATTTTCTGCACCCTTGAGAACTTCAGACACGATATCCATATTGCTGAAAACATTATTGCCTGCGGCAGCCCTCTTTGTTTTCAAAAATGATCACAGAATTGTTCTCTGCACCCTCGAGAACCTCGGACACGATATCCATATTGCTAAAATCATAATTTAGTGCGGCGGCCATCTTGGATTTGAAAAATGATTACAAAATCGTTTTCAGCACCCTCGAGAACCTCGGATACAATACCCATAATGTAGTTATCATACTTTTGTGCGGCGGCCATCTTCGATTTGAAAAATGATCACAAAATCGTACTCTGCAACCTCTAGAACCTAGGATACGATACCCATAATGTAGTTATCATAATTTTGAGCAGCGGCCATCTTAGATTTCAAAAATTATCACAAAATCGTTCTGTGCACTCTCGAGAACTTCGGATACGATACCCATATTTTTTTGATCATAATCTTGCACGGCGAACATCTCGGATTTAAAAATGATCCCAAAATTATTTTCTGCACCCTCGAGAACCTCAGACACGATATCCATATTGCTGAAAACATTATTGTTTTGCGGCAGCCCTCTTGGATTTCAAAAATGATCACAGTATTGTTCTCTGCACCCTCGAGAACCTCGGGTACGATAACCATATTGCTGAAATCATAATTTTGTGCGGCGGCCATCTTCGATTTGAAAAATGATCACAAAATCGTTCTCAGCACCTTCGAGAACCTCGGATACGATACCCATAGTGTAGTTATCATAATCTTGCACGGCGGCATTCTCGGATTTAAAAATGATCCCAAAATTATTTTCTGTACCCTCGAGAACCTCAGACACGATATCCATATTGCTGAAAACATTATTGTTTGCGGCAGCCCTCTTGGATTTTAAAAATGATCACAGAATTGTTCTTTGCACTCTCGAGAACCTCGGACACGTTATCCATATTGCTAAAATCATAATTTTGTGCGGCGGCCATCTTGGATTTGAAAAATGATCACCAAATCGTTCTCTGCACCCTCGAGAACCTCGGTTACAATACCCATAATGTAGTTATCATGCTTTTGAACCTCGGGTACGATAACCATATTGCTGAAAACATAATGTTGTGCGGCGGCCATCTTGGATTTGAAAAATGATCACAAAATCGTTCTCAGCACCCTAGAGAACCTCGGGTACGATACCCATAATGTAGTTTTCATACTTTTGTGCGGCGGCCATCTTCGATTTGAAAAATGATCACAAAATCGTTCTCTGCAACCTCTAGAACCTCGGATACGATACCCATAATGTAGTTATCATAATTTTGAGCAGCGGCCATCTTGGATTTCAAAAATGATCACAAAATCGTTCTGTGCACTCTAGAGAACCTCGGATACGATACCCATATTTTTGTGATCATAATCTTGCACGGCGACCATCTCGGATTTAAAAATGCTCCCAAAATTATTTTCTGCACCCTCGAGAACCTCAGACACGATATCCATATTGCTGAAAACATTATTGTTTTGCGGCAGCCCTCTTGGATTTCAAAAATGATCACAGAATTGTTCTCTGCACCCTCGAGAACCTCGGGTACGATACCCATAATGTAGTTATCATAATTTTGAGCGGCGGCCATCTTGGATTTGAAAAATGATCACAAAATCGTTCTCATTACCCTCGAGAACCTCGGGTACGATATCCATATTGCTAAAATCATAATTTTGTGCAACGGCCATCTTGGATTTGAAAAATGATCACCAAATCGTTCTCTGCACCCTCGAGAACCTCGGGTACGATATCCATAATGTAGTTTTCATACTTTTTAGCGGCGGCCATCTTCGATTTGAAAAATGATCACAAAATCGTTCTCTGCACCCCCGAGAACCTCGGATACGATTCCCATAATGTAGTTCATGATTTTGAGCGGCGGCCAACTTGGATTTCAAAAATGATCACAAAATCGTTCTGTGCACTCTCGAGAACCTCGGATACGATACCCATATTTTTGTGATCATAGTCTTGCACGGCGGCCATCTCGGATTTAAAAATGATCCCAAAATTATTTTCTGTACCCTCGAAAACCTCAGACACGATATCCATATTGCTGAAAACATTATTGTTTGCGGCAGCCCTCTTGGATTTTAAAAATGATCACAGAATTGTTCTCTGCACCCTTGAGAACCTCGGACACGATATCCATATTGCTAAAATCATAATTTTGTGCGGCGGCCATCTCGGATTTGAAAAGTGATCACCAAATCGTTCTCTGCACCCTCGAGAACCTCGGTTACAATACGCATAATGTAGTTATCATACTTTTGAACCTCGGGGACATCTTGGATTTGAAAAATGATCACAAAATCGTTCTCAGCACCCTAGAGAACCTCGGGTACGATACCCATAATGTAGTTATCATAATTTTGAGCAGCGGCCATCTTGGATTTCAATAATGATCACAAAATCGTTCTTTGCACTCTCGAGAACCTCGGATACGATACCCATATTTTTGTGATCATAATCTTGCACGGCGATCATCTCGGATTTAAAAATGATCCCAAAATTATTTTCTGCACCCTCGAGAACCTCAGACACGATATCCATATTGCTGAAAACATTATTGTTTTGCGGCAGCCCTCTTGGATTTCAAAAATGATCACAGAATTGTTCTCTGCACCCTCGAGCACCTCGGGTACGATATCCATATTGCTGAAATCATAATTTTGTGCGGCGGCCATCTTCGATTTGAAAAATGATCACAAAATCGTTCTCAGCACCCTCGAGAACCTCGGATACGATACCCATAATGTAGTTATCATAATTTTGGGCGGCGGCCATCTTGGATTTGAAAAATGATCACCAAATCGTTCTCTGCACCCTCGAGAACCTCGGGTACGATATCCATATTGCTGAAATCATAATTTTGTGCGGCGGCCATCTTGGATTTGAAAAATGATCACAAAATCGTTCTCAGCACCATCGAGAACCTCGGATACGATACCCATAATGTAGTTTTCATACTTTTGTGCAGCGGCCATCTTGGATTTGAAAAATGATCACCAAATCGTTCTCTGCACCCTCGAGTTCCTCGGGTACGATATCCATATTGCTGAAATCATAATTTTGTGCGGCGGCCATCTTGGATTTGAAAAATGATCACAATATCGTTCTCAGCACCCTCGAGAACCTCGCATACGATACCCATAATGTAGTTTTCATACTTTTTAGCGGCGGCCATCTTCGATTTGAAAAATGATCACAAAATCGTTCTCTGCACCCCCGAGAACCTCGGATACGATTCCCATAATGTAGTTCATGATTTTGAACGGCGGCCAACTTGGATTTAAAAAATGATCACAAAATCGTTCTGTGCACTCTCGAGAACCTCGGATACGATACCCATATTTTTGTGATCATAGTCTTACACGGCGGCCATCTCGGTTTTAAAAATGATCCCAAAATTATTTTCTGTACCCTCGAGAACCTCAGACACGATATCCATATTGCTGAAAACATTATTGTTTGCGGCAGCCCTCTTGGATTTTAAAAATGATCACAGAATTGTTCTCTGCACCCTCGAGAACCTCGGACACGATATCCATATTGCTAAAATCATAATTTTGTGCGGCGGCCATCTTGGATTTGAAAAATTATCACCAAATCGTTCCCTGCACCCTCGAGAACCTCGGTTACATTACCCATAATGTAGTTATCATACTTTTGAACCTCGGGTACGATAACCATATTGCTGAAATCATAATTTTGTGCGGCGGCCATCTTGGATTTGAAAAGTGATCACAATATCGTTCTCAGCACCCTCAAGAACCTAGGATACGATACCCATAATGTAGTTATCATACTTTTGAGCGGCAGCCATCTTCGATTTGAAAAATGATCACAAAATCGTTCTCTGCACCCTCGAGAACCTCGGATACGATACCCATATTTTCGTGATCATAATCTTGCACGGCGGCATTCTCGGATTTAAAAATGATCCCAAAATTATTTTCTGCACCCTTGACAACCTCGGACACGATATCCATATTGCTGAAAACATTATTGTTTGCGGCAGCCTTCTTGGATTTTAAAAATGATCACAGAATTGTTCTCTGCACCCTCGAGAACCTCGGGTACGATATCTATATTGCTGAAATCATATTTTTGTGCGGCGGCCATCTTGGATTTGAAAAATGATCACAGAATCGTTCTCAACACCCTCGAGAACCTCGGGTACGATATCCATATTGCTAAAATCATAATTTTGTGCAGCGGCCATCTTGGATTTGAAAAATGATCACCAAATCGTTCTCTGCACCCTCGAGAACCTCGGATACGATATCCATATTGCTGAAATCATAATTTTGTGCCACGGCCATCTTGGATTTAAAAAATGATCACAAAATCGTTCTCAGCACCCTCGAGAACCTCGGATACGATACCCATAATGTAGTTTTCATACTTTTGAGCGGCGGCCATCTTCGATTTGAAAAATGATCACCAAATCGTTCTATGCACCCTTGAGAACCTCGGATACGATATCCATATTGCTGAAATCATAATTTTGTGCCACGGCCATCTTGGATTTAAAAAATGATCACAAAATCGTTCTCAGCACCCTCGAGAACCTAGGATACGATACCCATAATGTAGTTATCATACTTTTGAGCGGCAGCCATCTTCGATTTGAAAAATGATCACAAAATCGTTCTCTGCACCCTCGAGAACCTCGGATACGATACCCATATTTTTCTGATCATAATCTTTCACGGCGGCCATCTCGGATTTTAAAATGATCCCAAAATTATTTTCTGCACCCTCGAGAACCTCAGACACGGTACCCATATTTTCGTGATCATAATCTTGCACGGTGGCATTCTCGGATTTAAAAATGATCCCAAAATTATTTTCTGCACCCTTGAGAACTTCAGACACGATATCCATATTGCTGAAAACATTATTGCTTGCGGCAGCCCTCTTTGTTTTCAAAAATGATCACAGAATTGTTCTCTGCACCCTCGAGAACCTCGGACACGATATCCATATTGCTAAAATCATAATTTAGTGCGGCGGCCATCTTGGATTTGAAAAATGATTACAAAATCGTTTTCAGCACCCTCGAGAACCTCGGATACAATACCCATAATGTAGTTATCATACTTTTGTGCGGCGGCCATCTTCGATTTGAAAAATGATCACAAAATCGTACTCTGCAACCTCTAGAACCTAGGATACGATACCCATAATGTAGTTATCATAATTTTGAGCAGCGGCAATCTTAGATTTCAAAAATGATCACAAAATCGTTCTCTGCACCCTCGAGAACCTCGGATACGATACCCATAATGTAGTTATCATACTTTTGAGCGGCGGCCATCTTCGATTTGAAAAATGATCACAAAATCATTCTCCGCACCCTCGAGAACCTCGGATACGATACCCATAATGTAGTTATCATAATTTTGTGCGGCGGCCATCTTGGATTTGAAAAATGATCACCAAATCGTTCTCTGCATCCTCGAGAACCTCGGATACGATACCCATATTATTGTGATCATAATCTTGCACGGCGGCCATCTCGGAATTTAAAATGATCCCAAAATTATTTTCTGCACCCTCGAGAACCTCAGACACGATACCCATATTTTCGTGGTCATAATCGTGCACGGCGGCATTCTCGGATTTAAAAATGATCCCAAAATTATTTTCTGCACCATCGAGAACCTCGGACACGATATCCATATTGCTAAAATCATAATTTTGTGCGGCGGCCATCTTGGATTTGAAAAATGATTACAAAATCGTTCTAAGCACCCTCGAGAACCTCGGATACGATACCCATAATGTAGTTATCATACTTTTGAACCTCGGGTACGATAACCATATTGCTAAAATCATATTTTAGTGCGGCGGCCATCTTGGATTTGAAAAATGATTACAAAATCGTTTTTAGCACCCTCGAGAACCTCGGATACAATACCCATAATGTAGTTATCATACTTTTGTGCGGCGGCCATCTTCGATTTGAAAAATGATCACAAAATCGTTCTCTGCAACCTCTAGAACCTCGGATACGATACCCATATTTTTGTGATCATAATCTTGCACGGTGACCATCTCGGATTTAAAAATGATCCCAAAATTATTTTCTGCACCCTCGAGAACCTCAGAAACGATATCCATATTGCTGAAAACATTATTGTTTTGCGGCAGCCCTCATGGATTTCAAAAATGATCACAGAATTGTTCTCTGCACCCTCGAGAACCTCGGGTACGATATCCATATTGCTGAAATCATAATTTTGTGCGGCGGCCATCTTCGATTTGAAAAATGATCACAAAATCGTTCTCAACACCCTCGAGAACCTCGGATACGATACCCATAATGTAGTTATCATAATTTTGGGCGGCGGCCATCTTGGATTTGAAAAATGATCACAAAATCGTTCTCAGCACCCTCGAGAACCTCGGGTACGATATCCATATTGCTGAAATCATAATTTTGTGCCACGGCCATCTTGGATTTAAAAAATGATCACAAAATCGTTCTCAGCACCCTCGAGAACCTAGGATACGATACCCATAATGTAGTTATCATACTTTTGAGCGGCAGCCATCTTCGATTTGAAAAATGATCACAAAATCGTTCTCTGCACCCTCGAGAACCTCGGATACGATACCCATATTTTTCTGATCATAATCTTGCACGGCGGCCATCTCGGATTTTAAAATGATCCCAAAATTATTTTCTGCACCCTCGAGAACCTCAGACACGGTACCCATATTTTCGTGATCATAATCTTGCACGGTGGCATTCTCGGATTTAAAAATGATCCCAAAATTATTTTCTGCACCCTTGAGAACTTCAGACACGATATCCATATTGCTGAAAACATTATTGCTTGCGGCAGCCCTCTTTGTTTTCAAAAATGATCACAGAATTGTTCTCTGCACCCTCGAGAACCTCGGACACGATATCCATATTGCTAAAATCATAATTTAGTGCGGCGGCCATCTTGGATTTGAAAAATGATTACAAAATCGTTTTCAGCACCCTCGAGAACCTCGGATACAATACCCATAATGTAGTTATCATACTTTTGTGCGGCGGCCATCTTCGATTTGAAAAATGATCACAAAATCGTACTCTGCAACCTCTAGAACCTAGGATACGATACCCATAATGTAGTTATCATAATTTTGAGCAGCGGCAATCTTAGATTTCAAAAATGATCACAAAATCGTTCTCTGCACCCTCGAGAACCTCGGATACGATACCCATAATGTAGTTATCATACTTTTGAGCGGCGGCCATCTTCGATTTGAAAAATGATCACAAAATCATTCTCCGCACCCTCGAGAACCTCGGATACGATACCCATAATGTAGTTATCATAATTTTGTGCGGCGGCCATCTTGGATTTGAAAAATGATCACCAAATCGTTCTCTGCATCCTCGAGAACCTCGGATACGATACCCATATTATTGTGATCATAATCTTGCACGGCGGCCATCTCGGAATTTAAAATGATCCCAAAATTATTTTCTGCACCCTCGAGAACCTCAGACACGATACCCATATTTTCGTGGTCATAATCGTGCACGGCGGCATTCTCGGATTTAAAAATGATCCCAAAATTATTTTCTGCACCATCGAGAACCTCGGACACGATATCCATATTGCTAAAATCATAATTTTGTGCGGCGGCCATCTTGGATTTGAAAAATGATTACAAAATCGTTCTAAGCACCCTCGAGAACCTCGGATACAATACCCATAATGTAGTTATCATACTTTTGAACCTCGGGTACGATAACCATATTGCTAAAATCATATTTTAGTGCGGCGGCCATCTTGGATTTGAAAAATGATTACAAAATCGTTTTTAGCACCCTCGAGAACCTCGGATACAATACCCATAATGTAGTTATCATACTTTTGTGCGGCGGCCATCTTCGATTTGAAAAATGATCACAAAATCGTTCTCTGCAACCTCTAGAACCTCGGATACGATACCCATATTTTTGTGATCATAATCTTGCACGGTGACCATCTCGGATTTAAAAATGATCCCAAAATTATTTTCTGCACCCTCGAGAACCTCAGAAACGATATCCATATTGCTGAAAACATTATTGTTTTGCGGCAGCCCTCATGGATTTCAAAAATGATCACAGAATTGTTCTCTGCACCCTCGAGAACCTCGGGTACGATATCCATATTGCTGAAATCATAATTTTGTGCGGCGGCCATCTTCGATTTGAAAAATGATCACAAAATCGTTCTCAACACCCTCGAGAACCTCGGATACGATACCCATAATGTAGTTATCATAATTTTGGGCGGAGGCCATCTTGGATTTGAAAAATGATCACAAAATCGTTCTCAGCACCCTCGAGAACCTCGGGTACGATATCCATATTGCTGAAATCATAATTTTGTGCCACGGCCATCTTGGATTTAAAAAATGATCACAAAATCGTTCTCAGCACCCTCGAGAACCTAGGATACGATACCCATAATGTAGTTATCATACTTTTGAGCGGCAGCCATCTTCGATTTGAAAAATGATCACAAAATCGTTCTCTGCACCCTCGAGAACCTCGGATACGATACCCATATTTTTCTGATCATAATCTTGCACGGCGGCCATCTCGGATTTTAAAATGATCCCAAAATTATTTTCTGCACCCTCGAGAACCTCAGACACGGTACCCATATTTTCGTGATCATAATCTTGCACGGTGGCATTCTCGGATTTAAAAATGATCCCAAAATTATTTTCTGCACCCTTGAGAACTTCAGACACGATATCCATATTGCTGAAAACATTATTGCTTGCGGCAGCCCTCTTTGTTTTCAAAAATGATCACAAAATCGTTCTCTGCACCCTCGAGAACCTCGGACACGATATCCATATTGCTAAAATCATAATTTAGTGCGGCGGCCATCTTGGATTTGAAAAATGATTACAAAATCGTTTTCAGCACCCTCGAGAACCTCGGATACAATACCCATAATGTAGTTATCATACTTTTGTGCGGCGGCCATCTTCGATTTGAAAAATGATCACAAAATCGTACTCTGCAACCTCTAGAACCTAGGATACGATACCCATAATGTAGTTATCATAATTTTGAGCAGCGGCAATCTTAGATTTCAAAAATGATCACAAAATCGTTCTCTGCACCCTCGAGAACCTCGGATACGATACCCATAATGTAGTTATCATACTTTTGAGCGGCGGCCATCTTCGATTTGAAAAATGATCACAAAATCATTCGCCGCACCCTCGAGAACCTCGGATACGATACCCATAATGTAGTTATCATAATTTTGTGCGGCGGCCATCTTGGATTTGAAAAATGATCACCAAATCGTTCTCTGCATCCTCGAGAACCTCGGATACGATACCCATATTATTGTGATCATAATCTTGCACGGCGGCCATCTCGGAATTTAAAATGATCCCAAAATTATTTTCTGCACCCTCGAGAACCTCAGACACGATACCCATATTTTCGTGGTCATAATCGTGCACGGCGGCATTCTCGGATTTAAAAATGATCCCAAAATTATTTTCTGCACCATCGAGAACCTCGGACACGATATCCATATTGCTAAAATCATAATTTTGTGCGGCGGCCATCTTGGATTTGAAAAATGATTACAAAATCGTTCTAAGCACCCTCGAGAACCTCGGATACAATACCCATAATGTAGTTATCATACTTTTGAACCTCGGGTACGATAACCATATTGCTAAAATCATATTTTAGTGCGGCGGCCATCTTGGATTTGAAAAATGATTACAAAATCGTTTTTAGCACCCTCGAGAACCTCGGATACAATACCCATAATGTAGTTATCATACTTTTGTGCGGCGGCCATCTTCGATTTGAAAAATGATCACAAAATCGTTCTCTGCAACCTCTAGAACCTCGGATACGATACCCATATTTTTGTGATCATAATCTTGCACGGTGACCATCTCGGATTTAAAAATGATCCCAAAATTATTTTCTGCACCCTCGAGAACCTCAGAAACGATATCCATATTGCTGAAAACATTATTGTTTTGCGGCAGCCCTCATGGATTTCAAAAATGATCACAGAATTGTTCTCTGCACCCTCGAGAACCTCGGGTACGATATCCATATTGCTGAAATCATAATTTTGTGCGGCGGCCATCTTCGATTTGAAAAATGATCACAAAATCGTTCTCAACACCCTCGAGAACCTCGGATACGATACCCATAATGTAGTTATCATAATTTTGGGCGGCGGCCATCTTGGATTTGAAAAATGATCACAAAATCGTTCTCAGCACCCTCGAGAACCTCGGGTACGATATCCATATTGCTAAAATCATAATTTTGTGCAGCGGCCATTTTGGATTTTGAAAAATGATCACCAAATCGTTCTCTGCACCCTCGAGAACCTCGGGTACGATATCCATATTGCTGAAATCATAATTTTGTGAGGCGGCCATCTTGGATTTGAAAAATGATCACAAAATCGTTCTCAACACCCTCGAGAACCTCGGATACGATACCCATAATGTAGTTTTCATTATTTTTTAGCGGCGGCCATCTTCGATTTGAAAAATGATCACCAAATCTTTCTATGCACCCTTGAGAACCTCGGGTACGATATCCATACTGCTGAAATCATAATTTGTGCGGCGGACATCTTGGATTTAAAAAATGATCACAAAATCGTTCTCAGCACCCTAGAGAACCTCGGGTACGGTACCCATAATGTAGTTTTCATACTTTTGTGCGGCGGCCATCTTCGATTTGAAAAATGATCACAAAATCGTACTCTGCAACCTCTAGAACCTAGGATACGATACCCATAATGTAGTTATCATAATTTTGAGCAGCGGCAATCTTAGATTTCAAAAATGATCACAAAATCGTTCTCTGCACCCTAGAGAACCTCGGATACGATACCCATAATGTAGTTATCATACTTTTGAGCGGCGGCCATCTTCGATTTGAAAAATGATCACAAAATCATTCTCCGCACCCTCGAGAACCTCGGATACGATACCCATAATGTAGTTATCATAATTTTGTGCGGCGGCCATCTTGGATTTGAAAAATGATCACCAAATCGTTCTCTGCATCCTCGAGAACCTCGGATACGATACCCATATTATTGTGATCATAATCTTGCACGGCGGCCATCTCGGAATTTAAAATGATCCCAAAATTATTTTCTGCACCCTCGAGAACCTCAGACACGATACCCATATTTTCGTGGTCATAATCGTGCACGGCGGCATTCTCGGATTTAAAAATGATCCCAAAATTATTTTCTGCACCATCGAGAACCTCGGACACGATATCCATATTGCTAAAATCATAATTTTGTGCGGCGGCCATCTTGGATTTGAAAAATGATTACAAAATCGTTCTAAGCACCCTCGAGAACCTCGGATACAATACCCATAATGTAGTTATCATACTTTTGAACCTCGGGTACGATAACCATATTGCTAAAATCATAATTTAGTGCGGCGGCCATCTTGGATTTGAAAAATGATTACAAAATCGTTTTTAGCACCCTCGAGAACCTCGGATACAATACCCATAATGTAGTTATCATACTTTTGTGCGGCGGCCATCTTCGATTTGAAAAATGATCACAAAATCGTTCTCTGCAACCTCTAGAACCTCGGATACGATACCCATATTTTTGTGATCATAATCTTGCACGGTGACCATCTCGGATTTAAAAATGATCCCAAAATTATTTTCTGCACCCTCGAGAACCTCAGAAACGATATCCATATTGCTGAAAACATTATTGTTTTGCGGCAGCCCTCATGGATTTCAAAAATGATCACAGAATTGTTCTCTGCACCCTCGAGAACCTCGGGTACGATATCCATATTGCTGAAATCATAATTTTGTGCGGCGGCCATCTTCGATTTGAAAAATGATCACAAAACCGTTCTCAGCACCCTCGAGAACCTCGGATACGATACCCATAATGTAGTTATCATAATTTTGAGCGGCGGCCATCTTGGATTTGAAAAATGATCACAAAATCGTTCTCAGCACCCTCGAGAACCTCGGGTACGATATCCATATTGCTGAAATCATAATTTTGTGCCACGGCCATCTTGGATTTAAAAAATGATCACAAAATCGTTCTCAGCACCCTCGAGAACCTAGGATACGATACCCATAATGTAGTTATCATACTTTTGAGCGGCAGCCATCTTCGATTTGAAAAATGATCACAAAATCGTTCTCTGCACCCTCGAGAACCTCGGATACGATACCCAAATTTTTCTGATCATAATCTTGCACGGCGGCCATCTCGGATTTTAAAATGATCCCAAAATTATTTTCTGCACCCTCGAGAACCTCAGACACGGTACCCATATTTTCGTGATCATAATCTTGCACGGTGGCATTCTCGGATTTAAAAATGATCCCAAAATTATTTTCTGCACCCTTGAGAACTTCAGACACGATATCCATATTGCTGAAAACATTATTGCTTGCGGCAGCCCTCTTTGTTTTCAAAAATGATCACAGAATTGTTCTCTGCACCCTCGAGAACCTCGGACACGATATCCATATTGCTAAAATCATAATTTAGTGCGGCGGCCATCTTGGATTTGAAAAATGATTACAAAATCGTTTTCAGCACCCTCGAGAACCTCGGATACAATACCCATAATGTAGTTATCATACTTTTGTGCGGCGGCCATCTTCGATTTGAAAAATGATCACAAAATCGTACTCTGCAACCTCTAGAACCTAGGATACGATACCCATAATGTAGTTATCATAATTTTGAGCAGCGGCAATCTTAGATTTCAAAAATGATCACAAAATCGTTCTCTGCACCCTCGAGAACCTCGGATACGATACCCATAATGTAGTTATCATACTTTTGAGCGGCGGCCATCTTCGATTTGAAAAATGATCACAAAATCATTCTCCGCACCCTCGAGAACCTCGGATACGATACCCATAATGTAGTTATCATAATTTTGTGCGGCGGCCATCTTGGATTTGAAAAATGATCACCAAATCGTTCTCTGCATCCTCGAGAACCTCGGATACGATACCCATATTATTGTGATCATAATCTTGCACGGCGGCCATCTCGGAATTTAAAATGATCCCAAAATTATTTTCTGCACCCTCGAGAACCTCAGACACGATACCCATATTTTCGTGGTCATAATCGTGCACGGCGGCATTCTCGGATTTAAAAATGATCCCAAAATTATTTTCTGCACCATCGAGAACCTCGGACACGATATCCATATTGCTAAAATCATAATTTTGTGCGGCGGCCATCTTGGATTTGAAAAATGATTACAAAATCGTTCTAAGCACCCTCGAGAACCTCGGATACAATACCCATAATGTAGTTATCATACTTTTGAACCTCGGGTACGATAACCATATTGCTAAAATCATATTTTAGTGCGGCGGCCATCTTGGATTTGAAAAATGATTACAAAATCGTTTTTAGCACCCTCGAGAACCTCGGATACAATACCCATAATGTAGTTATCATACTTTTGTGCGGCGGCCATCTTCGATTTGAAAAATGATCACAAAATCGTTCTCTGCAACCTCTAGAACCTCGGATACGATACCCATATTTTTGTGATCATAATCTTGCACGGTGACCATCTCGGATTTAAAAATGATCCCAAAATTATTTTCTGCACCCTCGAGAACCTCAGAAACGATATCCATATTGCTGAAAACATTATTGTTTTGCGGCAGCCCTCATGGATTTCAAAAATGATCACAGAATTGTTCTCTGCACCCTCGAGAACCTCGGGTACGATATCCATATTGCTGAAATCATAATTTTGTGCGGCGGCCATCTTCGATTTGAAAAATGATCACAAAATCGTTCTCAACACCCTCGAGAACCTCGGATACGATACCCATAATGTAGTTATCATAATTTTGGGCGGCGGCCATCTTGGATTTGAAAAATGATCACAAAATCGTTCTCAGCACCCTCGAGAACCTCGGGTACGATATCCATATTGCTAAAATCATAATTTTGTGCAGCGGCCATTTTGGATTTTGAAAAATGATCACCAAATCGTTCTCTGCACCCTCGAGAACCTCGGGTACGATATCCATATTGCTGAAATCATAATTTTGTGAGGCGGCCATCTTGGATTTGAAAAATGATCACAAAATCGTTCTCAACACCCTCGAGAACCTCGGATACGATACCCATAATGTAGTTTTCATTATTTTTTAGCGGCGGCCATCTTCGATTTGAAAAATGATCACCAAATCTTTCTATGCACCCTTGAGAACCTCGGGTACGATATCCATATTGCTGAAATCATAATTTGTGCGGCGGACATCTTGGATTTAAAAAATGATCACAAAATCGTTCTCAGCACCCTAGAGAACCTCGGGTACGGTACCCATAATGTAGTTTTCATACTTTTGTGCGGCGGCCATCTTCGATTTGAAAAATGATCACAAAATCGTTCTCTGCAACCTCTAGAACCTCGGATACGATACCCATAATGTAGTTATCATAATTTTGAGCAGCGGCCATCTTGGATTTCAAAAATGATCACAAAATCGTACTGTGCACTCTCGAGAACCTCGGATACGATACCCATATTTTTGTGATCATAATCTTGCACGGCGACCATCTCGGATTTAAAAATGATCCCAAAATTATTTTCTGCACCCTCGAGAACCTCAGACACGATATCCATATTGCTGAAATCATTATTGTTTTGCGGCAGCTCTCTTGGATTTCAAAAATGATCACAGAATTGTTCTCTGCACCCTCGAGAACCTCGGGTACGATATCCATATTGCTGAAATCATAATTTTGTGCGGCGGCCATCTTCGATTTGAAAAATGATCACAAAATCGTTCTCAGCACCCTCGAGAACCTCGGATACGATACCCATAATGTAGTTATCATAATTTTGGGCGGCGGCCATCTTGGATTTGAAAAATGATCACAAAATCGTTCTCAGCACCCTCGAGAACCTCGGGTACGATATCCATATTGCTAAAATCATAATTTTGTGCAGCGGCCATCTTGGATTTGAAAAATGATCACCAAATCGTTCTCTGCACCCTCGAGAACCTCGGATACGATATCCATATTGCTGAAATCATAATTTTGTGCCACGGCCATCTTGGATTTAAAAAATGATCACAAAATCGTTCTCAGCACCCTCGAGAACCTCGGATACGATACCCATAATGTAGTTTTCATACTTTTGAGCGGCGGCCATCTTCGATTTGAAAAATGATCACCAAATCGTTCTATGCACCCTTGAGAACCTCGGATACGATATCCATATTGCTGAAATCATAATTTTGTGCCACGGCCATCTTGGATTTAAAAAATGATCACAAAATCGTTCTCAGCACCTTCGAGAACCTAGGATACGATACCCATAATGTAGTTATCATAATCTTGCACGGCGGCATTCTCGGATTTAAAAATGATCCCAAAATTATTTTCTGTACCCTCGAGAACCTCAGACACGATATCCATATTTTTCTGATCATAATCTTGCACGGCGGCCATCTCGGATTTTAAAATGATCCCAAAATTATTTTCTGCACCCTCGAGAACCTCAGACACGGTACCCATATTTTCGTGATCATAATCTTGCACGGTGGCATTCTCGGATTTAAAAATGATCCCAAAATTATTTTCTGCACCCTTGAGAACTTCAGACACGATATCCATATTGCTGAAAACATTATTGCTTGCGGCAGCCCTCTTTGTTTTCAAAAATGATCACAGAATTGTTCTCTGCACCCTCGAGAACCTCGGACACGATATCCATATTGCTAAAATCATAATTTAGTGCGGCGGCCATCTTGGATTTGAAAAATGATTACAAAATCGTTTTCAGCACCCTCGAGAACCTCGGATACAATACCCATAATGTAGTTATCATACTTTTGTGCGGCGGCCATCTTCGATTTGAAAAATGATCACAAAATCGTACTCTGCAACCTCTAGAACCTAGGATACGATACCCATAATGTAGTTATCATAATTTTGAGCAGCGGCCATCTTAGATTTCAAAAATGATCACAAAATCGTTCTGTGCACTCTCGAGAACTTCGGATACGATACCCATATTTTTTTGATCATAATCTTGCACGGCGACCATCTCGGATTTAAAAATGATCCCAAAATTATTTTCTGCACCCTCGAGAACCTCAGACACGATATCCATATTGCTGAAAACATTATTGTTTTGCGGCAGCCCTCTTGGATTTCAAAAATGATCACAGTATTGTTCTCTGCACCCTCGAGGACCTCGGGTACGATAACCATATTGCTGAAATCATAATTTTGTGCGGCGGCCATCTTCGATTTGAAAAATGATCACAAAATCGTTCTCAGCACCTTCGAGAACCTCGGATACGATACCCATAATGTAGTTATCATAATCTTGCACGGCGGCATTCTCGGATTTAAAAATGATCCCAAAATTATTTTCTGTACCCTCGAGAACCTCAGACACGATATACATATTGCTGAAAACATTATTGTTTGCGGCAGCCCTCTTGGATTTTAAAAATGATCACAGAATTGTTCTTTGCACTCTCGAGAACCTCGGACACGATATCCATATTGCTAAAATCATAATTTTGTGCGGCGGCCATCTTGGATTTGAAAAATGATCACCAAATCGTTCTCTGCACCCTCGAGAACCTCGGTTACAATACCCATAATGTAGTTATCATGCTTTTGAACCTCGGGTACGATAACCATATTGCTGAAAACATAATGTTGTGCGGCGGCCATCTTGGATTTGAAAAATGATCACAAAATCGTTCTCAGCACCCTAGAGAACCTCGGGTACGATACCCATAATGTAGTTTTCATACTTTTGTGCGGCGGCCATCTTCGATTTGAAAAATGATCACAAAATCGTTCTCTGCAACCTCTAGAACCTCGGATACGATACCCATAATGTAGTTATCATAATTTTGAGCAGCGGCCATCTTGGATTTCAAAAATGATCACAAAATCGTTCTGTGCACTCTAGAGAACCTCGGATACGATACCCATATTTTTGTGATCATAATCTTGCACGGCGACCATCTCGGATTTAAAAATGCTCCCAAAATTATTTTCTGCACCCTCGAGAACCTCAGACACGATATCCATATTGCTGAAAACATTATTGTTTTGCGGCAGCCCTCTTGGATTTCAAAAATGATCACAGAATTGTTCTCTGCACCCTCGAGAACCTCGGGTACGATACCCATAATGTAGTTATCATAATTTTGGGCGGCGGCCATCTTGGATTTGAAAAATGATCACAAAATCGTTCTCATTACCCTCGAGAACATCGGGTACGATATCCATATTGCTAAAATCATAATTTTGTGCAACGGCCATCTTGGATTTGAAAAATGGTCACCAAATCGTTCTCTGCACCCTCGAGAACCTCGTGTACGATATCCATAATGTAGTTTTCATACTTTTTAGCGGCGGCCATCTTCGATTTGAAAAATGATCACAAAATCGTTCTCTGCACCCCCGAGAACCTCGGATACGATTCCCATAATGTAGTTCATGATTTTGAGCGGCGGCCAACTTGGATTTCAAAAATGATCACAAAATCGTTCTGTGCAGTCTCGAGAACCTCGGATACGATTCCCATATTTTTGTGATCATAGTCTTGCACGGCGGCCATCTCGGATTTAAAAATGATCCCAAAATTATTTTCTGTACCCTCGAAAACCTCAGACACGATATCCATATTGCTGAAAACATTATTGTTTGCGGCAGCCCTCTTGGATTTTAAAAATGATCACAGAATTGTTCTCTGCACCCTCGAGAACCTCGGACACGATATCCATATTGCTAAAATCATAATTTTGTGCGGCGGCCATCTCGGATTTGAAAAGTGATCACCAAATCGTTCTCTGCACCCTCGAGAACCTCGGTTACAATACGCATAATGTAGTTATCATACTTTTGAACCTCGGGGACATCTTGGATTTGAAAAATGATCACAAAATCGTTCTCAGCACCCTAGAGAACCTCGGGTACGATACCCATAATGTAGTTATCATAATTTTGAGCAGCGGCCATCTTGGATTTCAATAATGATCACAAAATCGTTCTGTGCACTCTCGAGAACCTCGGATACGATACCCATATTTTTGTGATCATAATCTTGCACGGCGATCATCTCGGATTTAAAAATGATCCCAAAATTATTTTCTGCACCCTCGAGAACCTCAGACACGATATCCATATTGCTGAAAACATTATTGTTTTGCGGCAGCCCTCTTGGATTTCAAAAATGATCACAGAATTGTTCTCTGCACCCTCGAGAACCTCGGGTACGATATCCATATTGCTGAAATCATAATTTTGTGCGGCGGCCATCTTCGATTTGAAAAATGATCAAAAAATCGTTCTCAGCACCCTCGAGAACCTCGGATACGATACCCATAATGTAGTTATCATAATTTTGGGCGGCGGCCATCTTGGATTTGAAAAATGATCACCAAATCGTTCTCTGCACCCTCGAGAACCTCGGGTACGATATCCATATTGCTGAAATCATAATTTTGTGCGGCGGCCATCTTGTATTTGAAAAATGATCACAAAATCGTTCTCAGCACCATCGAGAACCTCGGATACGATACCCATAATGTAGTTTTCATACTTTTGTGCAGCGGCCATCTTGGATTTGAAAAATGATCACCAAATCGTTCTCTGCACCCTCGAGTTCCTCGGGTACGATATCCATATTGCTGAAATCATAATTTTGTGCGGCGGCCATCTTGGATTTGAAAAATGATCACAATATCGTTCTCAGCACCCTCGAGAACCTCGCATACGATACCCATAATGTAGTTTTCATACTTTTTAGCGGCGGCCATCTTCGATTTGAAAAATGATCACAAAATCGTTCTCTGCACCCCCGAGAACCTCGGATACGATTCCCATAATGTAGTTCATGATTTTGAACGGCGGCCAACTTGGATTTAAAAAATGATCACAAAATCGTTCTGTGCACTCTCGAGAACCTCGGATACGATACCCATATTTTTGTGATCATAGTCTTACACGGCGGCCATCTCGGTTTTAAAAATGATCCCAAAATTATTTTCTGTACCCTCGAGAACCTCAGACACGATATCCATATTGCTGAAAACATTATTGTTTGCGGCAGCCCTCTTGGATTTTAAAAATGATCACAGAATTGTTCTCTGCACCCTCGAGAACCTCGGACACGATATCCATATTGCTAAAATCATAATTTTGTGCGGCGGCCATCTTGGATTTGAAAAATTATCACCAACTCGTTCTCTGCACCCTCGAGAACCTCGGTTACATTACCCATAATGTAGTTATCATACTTTTGAACCTCGGGTACGATAACCATATTGCTGAAATCATAATTTTGTGCGGCGGCCATCTTGGATTTGAAAAATGATCACAAAATCGTTCTCTGCAACCTCTAGAACCTCGGATACGATACCCATAATGTAGTTATCATAATTTTGTGCGGCGGCCATCTTGGATTTGAAAAATGATCACCAAATCGTTCTCTGCAACCTCGAGAACCTCGGATACGATACCCATATTTTTGTGATCATAATCTTGCACGGCGGCCATCTCGGATTTTAAAATGATCCCAAAATTATTTTCTGCACCCTCGAGAACCTCAGACACGATACCCATATTTTCGTGGTCATAATCTTGCACGGCGGCATTCTCGGTTTTAAAAATGATCCCAAAATTATTTTCTGTACCCTCGAGAACCTCAGACACGATATCCATATTGCTGAAAACATTATTGTTTGCGGCAGCCCTCTTGGATTTTAAAAATGATCACAGAATTGTTCTCTGCACCCTCGAGAACCTCGGACACGATATCCATATTGCTAAAATCATAATTTTGTGCGGCGGCCATCTTGGATTTGAAAAATTATCACCAACTCGTTCTCTGCACCCTCGAGAACCTCGGTTACATTACCCATAATGTAGTTATCATACTTTTGAACCTCGGGTACGATAACCATATTGCTGAAATCATAATTTTGTGCGGCGGCCATCTTGGATTTGAAAAATGATCACAAAATCGTTCTCTGCAACCTCTAGAACCTCGGATACGATACCCATAATGTAGTTATCATAATTTTGTGCGGCGGCCATCTTGGATTTGAAAAATGATCACCAAATCGTTCTCTGCAACCTCGAGAACCTCGGATACGATACCCATATTTTTGTGATCATAATCTTGCACGGCGGCCATCTCGGATTTTAAAATGATCCCAAAATTATTTTCTGCACCCTCGAGAACCTCAGACACGATACCCATATTTTCGTGGTCATAATCTTGCACGGCGGCATTCTCGGATTTAAAAATGATCCCAAAATTATTTTCTGCACCCTCGAGAACCTCGGACACGATATCCATATTACTAAAATCATAATTTTGTGCGGCGGCCATCTTGGATTTGAAAAATGATTACAAAATCGTTTTCAGCACCTTCGAGAACCTCGGATACAATACCCATAATGTAGTTATCATACTTTTGTGCGGCGGCCGTCTTCGATTTGAAAAATGATCACAAAATCGTTCTCTGCAACCTCTAGAACCTCGGATACGATACCCATATTTTTGTGATCATAATCTTGCACGGCGACCATCTCGGATTTAAAAATGATCCCAAAATTATTTTCTGCACCCTCGAGAACCTCAGACACGATATCCATATTGCTGAAAACATTATTGTTTTGCGGCAGCCCTCTTGGATTTCAAAAATGATCACAGAATTGTTCTCTGCACCCTCGAGAACCTCGGGTACGATATCCATATTGCTGAAATCATAATTTTGTGCGGCGGCCATCTTCGATTTGAAAAATGATCACAAAATCGTTCTCAACACCCTCGAGAACCTCGGATACGATACCCATAATGTAGATATCATAATTTTGGGCGGCGGCCATCTTGGATTTGAAAAATGATCACAAAATCGTTCTCAGCACCCTCGAGAACCTCGGGTACGATATCCATATTGCTAAAATCATAATTTTGTGCAGCGGCCATTTTGGATTTGAAAAATGATCACCAAATCGTTCTCTGCACCCTCGAGAACCACGGGTACGATATCCATATTGCTGAAATCATAATTTTGTGCGGCGGCCATCTTGGATTTGAAAAATGATCACAAAATCGTTCTCAACACCTTCGAGAACCTCGGATACGATACCCATAATGTAGTTTTCATACTTTTGAGCGGCGGCCATCTTCGATTTGAAAAATGATCACCAAATCGTTCTATGCACCCTTGAGAACCTCGGGTACGATATCCATATTGCTGAAATCATAATTTGTGCGGCGGACATCTTGGATTTAAAAAATGATCACAAAATCGTTCTCAGCACCCTAGAGAACCTCGGGTACGGTACCCATAATATAGTTTTCATACTTTTGTGCGGCGGCCATCTTCGATTTGAAAAATGATCACAAAATCGTTCTCTGCAACCTCTAGAACCTCGGATACGATACCCATAATGTAGTTATCATAATTTTGAGCAGCGGCCATCTTGGATTTCAAAAATGATCACAAAATCGTTCTGTGCACTCTCGAGAACCTCGGATACGATACCCATATTTTTGTGATCATAATCTTGCACGGCGACCATCTCGGATTTAAAAATGATCCCAAAATTATTTTCTGCACCCTCGAGAACCTCAGACACGATATCCATATTGCTGAAAACATTATTGTTTTGCGGCAGCCCTCTTGGATTTCAAAAATGATCACAGAATTGTTCTCTGCACCCTCGAGAACCTCGGGTACGATATCCATATTGCTGAAATCATAATTTTGTGCGGCGGCCATCTTCGATTTGAAAAATGATCACAAAATCGTTCTCAGCACCCTCGAGAACCTCGGGTACGATATCCATAATGTAGTTTTCATACTTTTGTGCAGCGGCCATCTTCGATTTGAAAAATGATCACCAAATCGTTCTATGCACCCTTGAGAACCTCGGGTACGATATCCATATTGCTGAAATCATAATTTGTGCGGCGGACATCTTGGATTTAAAAAATGATCACAAAATCGTTCTCAGCACCCTAGAGAACCTCGGGTACGGTACCCATAATATAGTTTTCATACTTTTGTGCGGCGGCCATCTTCGATTTGAAAAATGATCACAAAATCGTTCTCTGCAACCTCTAGAACCTCGGATACGATACCCATAATGTAGTTATCATAATTTTGAGCAGCGGCCATCTTGGATTTCAAAAATGATCACAAAATCGTTCTGTGCACTCTCGAGAACCTCGGATACGATACCCATATTTTTGTGATCATAATCTTGCACGGCGACCATCTCGGATTTAAAAATGATCTCAAAATTATTTTCTGTACCCTCGAGAACCTCAGATACGATATCCATATTGCTGAAAACATTATTGTTTGCGGCAGCCCTCTTGGATTTTAAAAATGATCACAGAATTGTTCTCTGCACCCTCGAGAACCTCGGACACGATATCCATATTGCTAAAATCACAATTTTGTGCGGCGGCCATCTTGGATTTGAAAAATGATCACCAAATCGTTCTCTGCACCCTCAAGAACCTCGGTTACAATACCCATAATGTAGTTATCATACTTTTGAACCTCGGGTACGATAACCATATTGCTGAAATCATAATGTTGTGCGGCGGCCATCTTGGATTTGAAAAGTGATCACAATATCGTTCTCAGCACCCTCAAGAACCTAGGATACGATACCCATAATGTAGTTATCATACTTTTGAGCGGCAGCCATCTTCGATTTGAAAAATGATCACAAAATCGTTCTCTGCACCCTCGAGAACCTCGGATACGATACCCATATTTTCGTGATCATAATCTTGCAGGGCGGCATTCTCGGATTTAAAAATGATCCCAAAATTATTTTCTGCACCCTTGACAACCTCGGACACGATATCCATATTGCTGAAAACATTATTGTTAGCGGCAGCCCTCATGGATTTTAAAAATGATCACAGAATTATTCTCTGCACCCTCGAGAACCTCGGACACGATATCCATATTGCTAAAATCATAATTTTGTGCGGCGGCCATCTTGGATTTAAAAAATGATCACAAAATCGTTCTCTGCACCCTCGAGAACCTCGGATACGATACCCATAATGTAGTTATCATACTTTTGAGCGGCGGCCATCTTCGATTTGAAAAATGATCACAAAATCATTCTTCGCACCCTCGAGAACCTCGGATACGATACCCATAATGTAGTTATCATAATTTTGTGCGGCGGCCATCTTGGATTTGAAAAATGATCACCAAATCGTTCTCTGCATCCTCGAGAACCTCGGATACGATACCCATATTATTGTGATCATAATCTTGCACGGCGGCCATCTCGGAATTTTAAATGATCCCAAAATTATTTTCTGCACCCTCGAGAACCTCAGACACGATACCCATATTTTCGTGGTCATAATCTTGCACGGCGGCATTCTCGGATTTAAAAATGATCCCAAAATTATTTTCTGCACCCTCGAGAACCTCGGACACGATATCCATATTGCTGAAATCATAATTTTGTGCGGCGGCCATCTTGGATTTGAAAAATGATTACAAAATCGTTCTAAGCACCCTCGAGAACCTCGGATACAATACCCATAATGTAGTTATCATACTTTTGAACCTCGGGTACGATAACCATATTGCTAAAATCATAATTTAGTGCGGCGGCCATCTTGGATTTGAAAAATGATTACAAAATCGTTTTTAGCACCCTCGAGAACCTCGGATACAATACCCATAATGTAGTTATCATACTTTTGTGCGGCGGCCATCTTCGATTTGAGAAATGATCACAAAATCGTTCTCTGCAACCTCTAGAACCTCGGATACGATACCCATATTTTTGTGATCATAATCTTGCACGGCGATCATCTCGGATTTAAAAATGATCCCAAAATTATTTTCTGCACCCTCGAGAACCTCAGACACGATATTCTGAATCCATATTGCTGAAAACATTATTGTTTTGCGGCAGCCCTCTTGGATTTCAAAAATGATCACAGAATTGTTCTCTGCACCCTCGAGAACCTCGGGTACGATATCCATATTGCTGAAATCATAATTTTGTGCGGCGGCCATCTTCGATTTGAAAAATGATCACAAAATCGTTCTCAGCACCCTCGAGAACCTCGGATACGATACCCATAATGTAGTTATCATAATTTTGGGCGGCGGCCATCTTCGATTTGAAAAATGATCACAAAATCGTTCTCTGCAACCTCTAGAACCTCGGATACGATACCCATATTTTTGTGATCATAATCATGCACGGCGACAATCTCGGATTTAAAAATGATCCCAAAATTATTTTCTGCACCCTCGAGAACCTCAGAAACGATATCCATATTGCTGAAAACATTATTGTTTTGCGGCAGCCCTCCTGGATTTCAAAAATGATCAAAGAATTGTTCTCTGCACCCTCGAGAACCTCGGGTACGATATCCATATTGCTGAAATCATAATTTTGTGCGGCGGCCATCTTCGATTTGAAAAATGATCACAAAATCGTTCTCAACGCCCTCGAGAACCTCGGGTACGATACCCATAATGTAGTTATCATAATTTTGGGCGGCGGCCATCTTGGATTTGAAAAATGATCACAAAATCGTTCTCAGCACCCTCGAGAACCTCGGGTACGATATCCATATTGCTAAAATCATAATTTTGTGCAGCGGCCATTTTGGATTTGAAAAATG
Organism: Leptidea sinapis; assembly: GCF_905404315.1. Classification (NCBI taxonomy): domain Eukaryota; kingdom Metazoa; phylum Arthropoda; class Insecta; order Lepidoptera; family Pieridae; genus Leptidea; species Leptidea sinapis. The sequence continues at coordinate 1,265,485 of NC_066281.1, read as the reverse complement.
ATCACCAAATCGTTCTCTGCACCCTCGAGAACCTCGGGTACGATATCCATATTGCTGAAATCATAATTTTGTGCGGCGGCCATCTTGGATTTGAAAAATGATCACAAAATCGTTCTCAACACCCTCGAGAACCTCGGATACGATACCCATAATGTAGTTTTCATTATTTTTTAGCGGCGGCCATCTTCGATTTGAAAAATGATCACCAAATCTTTCTATGCACCCTTGAGAACCTCGGGTACGATATCCATATTGCTGAAATCATAATTTGTGCGGCGGACATCTTGGATTTAAAAAATGATCACAAAATCGTTCTCAGCACCCTAGAGAACCTCGGGTACGGTACCCATAATGTAGTTTTCATACTTTTGGGCGGCGGCCATCTTCGATTTGAAAAATGATCACAAAATCGTTCTCTGCAACCTCTAGAACCTCGGATACGATACCCATAATGTAGTTATCATAATTTTGAGCAGCGGCCATCTTGGATTTCAAAAATGATCACAAAATCGTTCTGTGCACTCTCGAGAACCTCGGATACGATACCCATATTTTTGTGATCATAATCTTGCACGGCGACCATCTCGGATTTAAAAATGATCCCAAAATTATTTTCTGCACCCTCGAGAACCTCAGACACGATATCCATATTGCTGAAAACATTATTGTTTTGCGGCAGCTCTCTTGGATTTCAAAAATGATCACAGAATTGTTCTCTGCACCCTCGAGAACCTCGGGTACGATATCCATATTGCTGAAATCATAATTTTGTGCGGCGGCCATCTTCGATTTGAAAAATGATCACAAAATCGTTCTCAGCACCCTCGAGAACCTCGGATACGATACCCATAATGTAGTTTTCCTACTTTTGAGCGGCGGCCATCTTCGATTTGAAAAATGATCACCAAATCGTTCTATGCACCCTTGAGAACCTCGGGTACGATATCCATATTGCTGAAATCATAATTTTGTGCAGCGGCCATCTTGGATTTGAAAAATGATCACCAAATCGTTCTCTGCACCCTCGAGTACGATATCCATATTGCTGAAATCATAATTTTGTGCGGCGGCCATCTTGGATTTGAAAAATGATCACAAAATCGTTCTCAGCACCCTCGAGAACCTCGCATACGATACCCATAATGTAGTTTTCATACTTTTTAGCGGCGGCCATCATCGATTTGAAAAATGATCACAAAATCGTTCTCTGCACCCCCGAGAACCTCGGATACGATTCCCATAATGTAGTTCATGATTTTGAGCAGCGGCCAACTTGGATTTCAAAAATGATCACAAAATCGGTCTGTGCACTCTCGAGAACCTCGGATACGATACCCATATTTTTGTGATCATAGTCTTGCACGGCGTCCATCTCGGATTTAAAAATGATCCCAAAATTATTTTCTGCACCCTCGAGAACCTCAGACACGATATCCATATTACTGAAAACATTATTGTTTTGCGGCAGCCCTCTTGGATTTCAAAAATGATCACAGAATTGTTCTCTGCACCCTCGAGAAATTCGGGTACGATAACCATATTGCTGAAATCATAATGTTGTGCGGCGGCCATCTTCGATTTGAAAAATGATCACAAAATCGTTCTCAGCACCCTCGAGAACCTCGGATACGATACCCATAATGTAGTTATCATAATTTTGGGCGGCGGCCATCTTGGATTTGAAAAATGATCACAAAATCGTTCTCAGCACCCTCGAGAACCTCGGGTACGATATCCATATTGCTAAAATCATAATTTTGTGCAGCGGCCATTTTGGATTTGAAAAATGATCACCAAATCGTTCTCTGCACCCTCGAGAACCTCAGGTACGATATCCATATTGCTGAAATCATAATTTTGTGCGGCGGCCATCTTGGATTTGAAAAATGATCACAAAATCGTTCTCAGCACCCTCGAGAACCTCGGATACGATACCCATAATGTAGTTTTCATACTTTTGAGCGGCGGCCATCTTCGATTTGAAAAATGATCACGAAATCGTTCTATGCACCCTTGAGAACCTCGTGTACGATATCCATATTGCTGAAATCATAATTTTGTGCGGCGGCCATCTTGGATTTGAAAAATGATCACAAAATCGTTCTCTGCACCCTCGAGAACCTCGGATACGATACCCATAATGTAGTTATCATACATTTGAGCGGCGACCATCTTCGATTTGAAAAATGATCACAATATCGTTCTCAGCACCCTCAAGAACCTAGGATACGATACCCATAATGTAGTTATCATACTTTTGAGCGGCAGCCATCTTCGATTTCAAAAATGATCACAGAATTGTTCTCTGCACCCACGAGAACCTCGGGTACGATGTCCATATTGCTGAAATCATAATTTTGTGCGGCGGCCATCTTCGATTTGAAAAATGATCACAAAATCGTTCTCAGCACCCTCGAGAACCTCGGATACGATACCCATAATGTAGTTATCATAATTTTGGGCGGCAGCAATCTTGGATTTGAAAAATGATCACCAAATCGTTCTCTGCACCCTCGAGAACCTCGGGTACGATATCTATATTGCTGAAATCATAATTTTGTGCGTCGGCCATCTTGGATTTGAAAAATGATCACAAAATCGTTCTCTGCACCCTCGAGAACCTCGGATACGATACCCATAATGTAGTTATCATACATTTGAGCGGCGGCCATCTTCGATTTGAAAAATGATCACAAAATCATTCTCTGCACCCTCAAGAACCTCGGATACGATACCCATAATGTAGTTTTCATACTTTTGAGCGGCGGCCATCTTCGATTTGAAAAATGATCACCAAATCGTTCTATGCACCCTTGAGAACCTCGGGTACGATATCCATATTGCTGAAATCATAATTTTGTGCGGCGGCCATCTTGGATTTAAAAAATGATCACAAAATCGTTCTCTGCAACCTCTAGAACCTCGGATACGATACCCATAATGTAGTTATCATAATTTTGAGCAGCGACCATCTTGGTTTTCAAAAATGATCACAAAATCGTTCTGTGCACTCTCGAGAACCTCGGATACGATACCCATATTTTTGTGATCATAATCTTGCACGGCGACCATCTCGGATTTAAAAATGATCCCAAAATTATTTTCTGCACCCTCGAGAACCTCAGACACGATATCCATATTGCTGAAAACATTATTGTTTTGCGGCAGCTCTCTTGGATTTCAAAAATGATCACAGAATTGTTCTATGCACCCTCGAGAACCTCGGGTACGATATCCATATTGCTCAAAACCTTAATTTTGTGCGGCGGCCATCTTGGATTTGAAAAATGATCACAAAATCGTTCTCAGCACCCTCGAGAACCTCGGATACGATACCCATAATGTAATTATCATACTTTTGAGCGGCGGCCATCTTCGATTTGAAAAATGATCACCAAATCGTTCTATGCACCCTTGAGAACCTCGGGTACGATATCCATATTGCTGAAATCATAATTTTGTGCAGCGGCCATCTTGGATTTGAAAAATGATCACCAAATCGTTCTCTGCACCCTTGAGTACGATATCCATATTGCTGAAATCATAATTTTGTGCGGCGGCCATCTTGGATTTGAAAAATGATCACAAAATCGTTCTCAGCACCCTCGAGAACCTCGCATACGATACCCATAATGTAGTTTTCATACTTTTTAGCGGCGGCCATCTTCGATTTGAAAAATGATCACAAAATCGTTCTCTGCACCCCCGAGAACCTCGGATACGATTCCCATAATGTAGTTCATGATTTTGAGCGGCGGCCAACTTGGATTTCAAAAATGATCACAAAATCGGTCTGTGCACTCTCGAGAACCTCGGATACGATACCCATATTTTTGTGATCATAGTCTTGCACGGCGTCCATCTCGGATTTAAAAATGATCCCAAAATTATTTTCTGCACCCTCGAGAACCTCAGACACGATATCCATATTACTGAAAACATTATTGTTTTGCGGCAGCCCTCTTGCATTTCAAAAATGATCACAGAATTGTTCTCTGCACCCTCGAGAAATTCGGGTACGATAACCATATTGCTGAAATCATAATTTTGTGCGGCGGCCATCTTCGATTTGAAAAATGATCACAAAATCGTTCTCAGCACCCTCGAGAACCTCGGATACGATACCCATAATGTAGTTATCATAATTTTGGGCGGCGGCCATCTTGGATTTGAAAAATGATCACAAAATCGTTCTCAGCACCCTCGAGAACCTCGGGTACGATATCCATATTGCTAAAATCATAATTTTGTGCAGCGGCCATTTTGGATTTGAAAAATGATCACCAAATCGTTCTCTGCACCCTCGAGAACCTCGGGTACGATATCCATATTGCTGAAATCATAATTTTGTGCGGCGGCCATCTTGGATTTGAAAAATGATCACAAAATCGTTCTCAGCACCCTCGAGAACCTCGGATACGATACACATAATGTAGTTTTCATACTTTTGAGCGGCGGCCATCTTCGATTTGAAAAATGATCACCAAATCGTTCTATGCACTCTCGAGAACCTCGGATACGATACCCATATTTTTGTGATCATAATCTTGCACGGCGACCATCTCGGATTTAAAAATGATCCCAAAATTATTTTCTGCACCCTCGAGAACCTCAGACACGATATCCATATTGCTGAAAACATTATTGTTTTGCGGCAGCTCTCTTGGATTTCAAAAATGATCACAATATCGTTCTCAGCACCCTCAAGAACCTAGGATACGATACCCATAATGTAGTTATCATACTTTTGAGCGGCAGCCATCTTCGATTTCAAAAATGATCACAGAATTGTTCTCTGCACCCACGAGAACCTCGGGTACGATGTCCATATTGCTGAAATCATAATTTTGTGCGGCGGCCATCTTCGATTTGAAAAATGATCACAAAATCGTTCTCAGCACCCTCGAGAACCTCGGATACGATACCCATAATGTAGTTATCATAATTTTGGGCGGCAGCAATCTTGGATTTGAAAAATGATCACCAAATCGTTCTCTGCACCCTCGAGAACCGCGGGTACGATATCTATATTGCTGAAATCATAATTTTGTGCGTCGGCCATCTTGGATTTGAAAAATGATCACAAAATCGTTCTCTGCACCCTCGAGAACCTCGGATACGATACCCATAATGTAGTTATCATACATTTGAGCGGCGGCCATCTTCGATTTGAAAAATGATCACAAAATCATTCTCTGCACCCTCAAGAACCTCGGATACGATACCCATAATGTAGTTTTCATACTTTTGAGCGGCGGCCATCTTCGATTTGAAAAATGATCACCAAATCGTTCTATGCACCCTTGAGAACCTCGGGTACGATATCCATATTGCTGAAATCATAATTTTGTGCGGAGGCCATCTTGGATTTAAAAAATGATCACAAAATCGTTCTCAGCACCCTCGAGAACCTCGGATACGATACCCATAATGTAGTTCATGATTTTGAGCGGCGGCCAACTTGGATTTCAAAAATGATCACAAAATCGTTCTGTGCACTCTCGAGAACCTCGGATACGATACCCATATTTTTGTGATCATAGTCTTGCACGGCGTCCATCTCGGATTTAAAAATGATCCCAAAATTATTTTCTGTACCCTCGAGAACCTCAGACACGATATCCATATTGCTGAAAACATTATTGTTTGCGGCAGCCCTCTTGGATTTTAAAAATGATCACAGAATTGTTCTCTGCACCCTTGAGAACTTCGGACAAGATATCCATATTGCTAAAATCATAATTTTGTGCGGCGGCCATCTTCGATTTGAAAAATGATCACAAAATCGTTCTCAGCACCCTCGAGAACCTCGGATACGATACCCATAATGTAGTTTTCCTACTTTTGAGCGGCGGCCATCTTCGATTTGAAAAATGATCACCAAATCGTTCTATGCACCCTTGAGAACCTCGGGTACGATATCCATATTGCTGAAATCATAATTTTGTGCAGCGGCCATCTTGGATTTGAAAAATGATCACCAAATCGTTCTCTGCACCCTCGAGTACGATATCCATATTGCTGAAATCATAATTTTGTGCGGCGGCCATCTTGGATTTGAAAAATGATCACAAAATCGTTCTCAGCACCCTCGAGAACCTCGCATACGATACCCATAATGTAGTTTTCATACTTTTTAGCGGCGGCCATCATCGATTTGAAAAATGATCACAAAATCGTTCTCTGCACCCCCGAGAACCTCGGATACGATTCCCATAATGTAGTTCATGATTTTGAGCAGCGGCCAACTTGGATTTCAAAAATGATCACAAAATCGGTCTGTGCACTCTCGAGAACCTCGGATACGATACCCATATTTTTGTGATCATAGTCTTGCACGGCGTCCATCTCGGATTTAAAAATGATCCCAAAATTATTTTCTGCACCCTCGAGAACCTCAGACACGATATCCATATTACTGAAAACATTATTGTTTTGCGGCAGCCCTCTTGGATTTCAAAAATGATCACAGAATTGTTCTCTGCACCCTCGAGAAATTCGGGTACGATAACCATATTGCTGAAATCATAATTTTGTGCGGCGGCCATCTTCGATTTGAAAAATGATCACAAAATCGTTCTCAGCACCCTCGAGAACCTCGGATACGATACCCATAATGTAGTTATCATAATTTTGGGCGGCGGCCATCTTGGATTTGAAAAATGATCACAAAATCGTTCTCAGCACCCTCGAGAACCTCGGGTACGATATCCATATTGCTAAAATCATAATTTTGTGCAGCGGCCATTTTGGATTTGAAAAATGATCACCAAATCGTTCTCTGCACCCTCGAGAACCTCAGGTACGATATCCATATTGCTGAAATCATAATTTTGTGCGGCGGCCATCTTGGATTTGAAAAATGATCACAAAATCGTTCTCAGCACCCTCGAGAACCTCGGATACGATACCCATAATGTAGTTTTCATACTTTTGAGCGGCGGCCATCTTCGATTTGAAAAATGATCACGAAATCGTTCTATGCACCCTTGAGAACCTCGTGTACGATATCCATATTGCTGAAATCATAATTTTGTGCGGCGGCCATCTTGGATTTGAAAAATGTTCACAAAATCGTTCTCTGCACCCTCGAGAACCTCGGATACGATACCCATAATGTAGTTATCATACATTTGAGCGGCGACCATCTTCGATTTGAAAAATGATCACAATATCGTTCTCAGCACCCTCAAGAACCTAGGATACGATACCCATAATGTAGTTATCATACTTTTGAGCGGCAGCCATCTTCGATTTCAAAAATGATCACAGAATTGTTCTCTGCACCCACGAGAACCTCGGGTACGATGTCCATATTGCTGAAATCATAATTTTGTGCGGCGGCCATCTTCGATTTGAAAAATGATCACAAAATCGTTCTCAGCACCCTCGAGAACCTCGGATACGATACCCATAATGTAGTTATCATAATTTTGGGCGGCAGCAATCTTGGATTTGAAAAATGATCACCAAATCGTTCTCTGCACCCTCGAGAACCTCGGGTACGATATCTATATTGCTGAAATCATAATTTTGTGCGTCGGCCATCTTGGATTTGAAAAATGATCACAAAATCGTTCTCTGCACCCTCGAGAACCTCGGATACGATACCCATAATGTAGTTATCATACATTTGAGCGGCGGCCATCTTCGATTTGAAAAATGATCACAAAATCATTCTCTGCACCCTCAAGAACCTCGGATACGATACCCATAATGTAGTTTTCATACTTTTGAGCGGCGGCCATCTTCGATTTGAAAAATGATCACCAAATCGTTCTATGCACCCTTGAGAACCTCGGGTACGATATCCATATTGCTGAAATCATAATTTTGTGCGGCGGCCATCTTGGATTTAAAAAATGATCACAAAATCGTTCTCTGCAACCTCTAGAACCTCGGATACGATACCCATAATGTAGTTATCATAATTTTGAGCAGCGACCATCTTGGTTTTCAAAAATGATCACAAAATCGTTCTGTGCACTCTCGAGAACCTCGGATACGATACCCATATTTTTGTGATCATAATCTTGCACGGCGACCATCTCGGATTTAAAAATGATCCCAAAATTATTTTCTGCACCCTCGAGAACCTCAGACACGATATCCATATTGCTGAAAACATTATTGTTTTGCGGCAGCTCTCTTGGATTTCAAAAATGATCACAGAATTGTTCTATGCACCCTCGAGAACCTCGGGTACGATATCCATATTGCTCAAAACCTTAATTTTGTGCGGCGGCCATCTTGGATTTGAAAAATGATCACAAAATCGTTCTCAGCACCCTCGAGAACCTCGGATACGATACCCATAATGTAGTTTTCCTACTTTTGAGCGGCGGCCATCTTCGATTTGAAAAATGATCACCAAATCGTTCTATGCACCCTTGAGAACCTCGGGTACGATATCCATATTGCTGAAATCATAATTTTGTGCAGCGGCCATCTTGGATTTGAAAAATGATCACCAAATCGTTCTCTGCACCCTTGAGTACGATATCCATATTGCTGAAATCATAATTTTGTGCGGCGGCCATCTTGGATTTGAAAAATGATCACAAAATCGTTCTCAGCACCCTCGAGAACCTCGCATACGATACCCATAATGTAGTTTTCATACTTTTTAGCGGCGGCCATCTTCGATTTGAAAAATGATCACAAAATCGTTCTCTGCACCCCCGAGAACCTCGGATACGATTCCCATAATGTAGTTCATGATTTTGAGCGGCGGCCAACTTGGATTTCAAAAATGATCACAAAATCGGTCTGTGCACTCTCGAGAACCTCGGATACGATACCCATATTTTTGTGATCATAGTCTTGCACGGCGTCCATCTCGGATTTAAAAATGATCCCAAAATTATTTTCTGCACCCTCGAGAACCTCAGACACGATATCCATATTACTGAAAACATTATTGTTTTGCGGCAGCCCTCTTGCATTTCAAAAATGATCACAGAATTGTTCTCTGCACCCTCGAGAAATTCGGGTACGATAACCATATTGCTGAAATCATAATTTTGTGCGGCGGCCATCTTCGATTTGAAAAATGATCACAAAATCGTTCTCAGCACCCTCGAGAACCTCGGATACGATACCCATAATGTAGTTATCATAATTTTGGGCGGCGGCCATCTTGGATTTGAAAAATGATCACAAAATCGTTCTCAGCACCCTCGAGAACCTCGGGTACGATATCCATATTGCTAAAATCATAATTTTGTGCAGCGGCCATTTTGGATTTGAAAAATGATCACCAAATCGTTCTCTGCACCCTCGAGAACCTCGGGTACGATATCCATATTGCTGAAATCATAATTTTGTGCGGCGGCCATCTTGGATTTGAAAAATGATCACAAAATCGTTCTCAGCACCCTCGAGAACCTCGGATACGATACACATAATGTAGTTTTCATACTTTTAAGCGGCGGCCATCTTCGATTTGAAAAATGATCACCAAATCGTTCTATGCACTCTCGAGAACCTCGGATACGATACCCATATTTTTGTGATCATAATCTTGCACGGCGACCATCTCGGATTTAAAAATGATCCCAAAATTATTTTCTGCACCCTCGAGAACCTCAGACACGATATCCATATTGCTGAAAACATTATTGTTTTGCGGCAGCTCTCTTGGATTTCAAAAATGATCACAATATCGTTCTCAGCACCCTCAAGAACCTAGGATACGATACCCATAATGTAGTTATCATACTTTTGAGCGGCAGCCATCTTCGATTTCAAAAATGATCACAGAATTGTTCTCTGCACCCACGAGAACCTCGGGTACGATGTCCATATTGCTGAAATCATAATTTTGTGCGGCGGCCATCTTCGATTTGAAAAATGATCACAAAATCGTTCTCAGCACCCTCGAGAACCTCGGATACGATACCCATAATGTAGTTATCATAATTTTGGGCGGCAGCAATCTTGGATTTGAAAAATGATCACCAAATCGTTCTCTGCACCCTCGAGAACCTCGGGTACGATATCTATATTGCTGAAATCATAATTTTGTGCGTCGGCCATCTTGGATTTGAAAAATGATCACAAAATCGTTCTCTGCACCCTCGAGAACCTCGGATACGATACCCATAATGTAGTAATCATACATTTGAGCGGCGGCCATCTTCGATTTGAAAAATGATCACAAAATCATTCTCTGCACCCTCAAGAACCTCGGATACGATACCCATAATGTAGTTTTCATACTTTTGAGCGGCGGCCATCTTCGATTTGAAAAATGATCACCAAATCGTTCTATGCACCCTTGAGAACCTCGGGTACGATATCCATATTGCTGAAATCATAATTTTGTGCGGAGGCCATCTTGGATTTAAAAAATGATCACAAAATCGTTCTCAGCACCCTCGAGAACCTCGGATACGATACCCATAATGTAGTTCATGATTTTGAGCGGCGGCCAACTTGGATTTCAAAAATGATCACAAAATCGTTCTGTGCACTCTCGAGAACCTCGGATACGATACCCATATTTTTGTGATCATAGTCTTGCACGGCGTCCATCTCGGATATAAAAATGATCCCAAAATTATTTTCTGTACCCTCGAGAACCTCAGACACGATATCCATATTGCTGAAAACATTATTGTTTGCGGCAGCCCTCTTGGATTTTAAAAATGATCACAGAATTGTTCTCTGCACCCTTGAGAACTTCGGACAAGATATCCATATTGCTAAAATCATAATTTTGTGCGGCGGCCATCTTGGATTTGAAAAATGATCACCAAATCGTTCTCTGCACCCTCGAGAACCTCGGTTACAATACCCATAATGTAGTTATCATACTTTTGAACCTCGGGTACGATAACCATATTGCTGAAATCATAATTTTGTGCGGCGGCCATCTTGGATTTGAAAAGTGATCACAATATCGTTCTCAGCACCCTCAAGAACCTAGGATACGATACCCATAATGTAGTTATCATACTTTTGAGCGGCAGCCATCTTCGATTTGTAAAATGATCACAGAATTGTTCTCTGCACCCTCGAGAACCTCGCATACGATACCCATAATGTAGTTATCATACTTTTGAGCGGCGGCCATCTTCGATTTGAAAAATGATCACAAAATCGTTCTCTGCACCCTCGAGAACCTCGGATACGATACCCATATTTTTGTGATCATAATCTTGCACGGCGGCCATCTTGGATTTGAAAAGTGATCACAAAATCGTTCTCAGCACCCTCAAGAACCTCGGATACGATACCCATAATGTAGTTATCATATTTTTGAGCGGCGGCCATCTTCGAATTGAAAAATGATCACAAAATCGTTCTCTGCACCCTCGAGAACCACGGATACGATACCCATAATGTAGTTATCATAATATTGAGAGACGGCCATCTTGGATTTCAAAAATGATCACAAAATCGTTCTGTGCACTCTCGAGAACCTCGGATACGATACCCATATTTTTGTGATCATAATTTTGTGCGGCGGCCATCTTGGATTTGAAAAGTGATCAAAAAATCGGATACGATACCCATATTTTTTTGATCATAATCTTGCACGGCGACCATCTCGGATTTAAAAATGATCCCAAAATTATTTTCTGCACCCTCGAGAACCTCAGACACGATATCCATATTGCTGAAAACATTATTGTTTTGCGGCAGCCCTCTTGGATTTCAAAAATGATCACAGAATTGTTCTCTGTACCCTCGAGAAATTCGGGTACGATAACCATATTGCTGAAATCATAATTTTGTGCGGCGGCCATCTTCGATTTGAAAAATGATCACAAAATCGTTCTCAGCACCCTCGAGAACCTCGGATACGATACCCATAATGTAGTTTTCCTACTTTTGAGCGGCGGCCATCTTCGATTTGAAAAATGATCACCAAATCGTTCTATGCACCCTTGAGAACCTCGGGTACGATATCCATATTGCTGAAATCATAATTTTGTGCAGCGGCCATCTTGGATTTGAAAAATGATCACCAAATCGTTCTCTGCACCCTCGAGTACGATATCCATATTGCTGAAATCATAATTTTGTGCGGCGGCCATCTTGGATTTGAAAAATGATCACAAAATCGTTCTCAGCACCCTCGAGAACCTCGCATACGATACCCATAATGTAGTTTTCATACTTTTTAGCGGCGGCCATCATCGATTTGAAAAATGATCACAAAATCGTTCTCTGCACCCCCGAGAACCTCGGATACGATTCCCATAATGTAGTTCATGATTTTGAGCAGCGGCCAACTTGGATTTCAAAAATGATCACAAAATCGGTCTGTGCACTCTCGAGAACCTCGGATACGATACCCATATTTTTGTGATCATAGTCTTGCACGGCGTCCATCTCGGATTTAAAAATGATCCCAAAATTATTTTCTGCACCCTCGAGAACCTCAGACACGATATCCATATTACTGAAAACATTATTGTTTTGCGGCAGCCCTCTTGGATTTCAAAAATGATCACAGAATTGTTCTCTGCACCCTCGAGAAATTCGGGTACGATAACCATATTGCTGAAATCATAATTTTGTGCGGCGGCCATCTTCGATTTGAAAAATGATCACAAAATCGTTCTCAGCACCCTCGAGAACCTCGGATACGATACCCATAATGTAGTTATCATAATTTTGAGCGGCGGCCATCTTGGATTTGAAAAATGATCACAAAATCGTTCTCAGCACCCTCGAGAACCTCGGGTACGATATCCATATTGCTGAAATCATAATTTTGTGCAGCGGCCATCTTTGATTTGAAAAATGATCACCAAATCGTTCTCTGCACCCTCGAGAACCTCAGGTACGATATCCATATTGCTGAAATCATAATTTTGTGCGGCGGCCATCTTGGATTTGAAAAATGATCACAAAATCGTTCTCTGCACCCTCGAGAACCTCGGATACGATACCCATAATGTAGTTTTCATACTTTTGAGCGGCGGCCATCTTCGATTTGAAAAATGATCACGAAATCGTTCTATGCACCCTTGAGAACCTCGTGTACGATATCCATATTGCTGAAATCATAATTTTGTGCGGCGGCCATCTTGGATTTGAAAAATGATCACAAAATCGTTCTCTGCACCCTCGAGAACCTCGGATACGATACCCATAATGTAGTTATCATACATTTGAGCGGCGACCATCTTCGATTTGAAAAATGATCACAATATCGTTCTCAGCACCCTCAAGAACCTAGGATACGATACCCATAATGTAGTTATCATACTTTTGAGCGGCAGCCATCTTCGATTTCAAAAATGATCACAGAATTGTTCTCTGCACCCACGAGAACCTCGGGTACGATGTCCATATTGCTGAAATCATAATTTTGTGCGGCGGCCATCTTCGATTTGAAAAATGATCACAAAATCGTTCTCAGCACCCTCGAGAACCTCGGATACGATACCCATAATGTAGTTATCATAATTTTGGGCGGCAGCAATCTTGGATTTGAAAAATGATCACCAAATCGTTCTCTGCACCCTCGAGAACCTCGGGTACGATATCTATATTGCTGAAATCATAATTTTGTGCGTCGGCCATCTTGGATTTGAAAAATCATCACCAAATCGTTCTCTGCACCCTCGAGAACCTCGGATACGATACCCATAATGTAGTTATCATACTTTTGAGCGGCGGCCATCTTCGATTTGAAAAATGATCACAAAATCATTCTCTGCACCCTCAAGAACCTCGGATACGATACCCATAATGTAGTTTTCATACTTTTGAGCGGCGGCCATCTTCGATTTGAAAAATGATCACCAAATCGTTCTATGCACCCTTGAGAACCTCGGGTACGATATCCATATTGCTGAAATCATAATTTTGTGCGGCGGCCATCTTGGATTTAAAAAATGATCACAAAATCGTTCTCTGCAACCTCTAGAACCACGGATACGATACCCATAATGTAGTTATCATAATTTTGAGCAGCGACCATCTTGGTTTTCAAAAATGATCACAAAATCGTTCTGTGCACTCTCGAGAACCTCGGATACGATACCCATATTTTTGTGATCATAATCTTGCACGGCGACCATCTCGGATTTAAAAATGATCCCAAAATTATTTTCTGCACCCTCGAGAACCTCAGACACGATATCCATATTGCTGAAAACATTATTGTTTTGCGGCAGCTCTCTTGGATTTCAAAAATGATCACAGAATTGTTCTCTGCACCCTCGAGAACCTCGGGTACGATATCCATATTGCTCAAAATCATAATTTTGTGCGGCGGCCATCTTCGATTTGAAAAATGATCACAAAATCGTTCTCAGCACCCTCGAGAACCTCGGGTACGATACCCATAATGTAGTTTTCCTACTTTTGAGCGGCGGCCATCTTCGATTTGAAAAATGATCACCAAATCGTTCTATGCACCCTTGAGAACCTCGGGTACGATATCCATATTGCTGAAATCATAATTTTGTGCAGCGGCCATCTTGGATTTGAAAAATGATCACCAAATCGTTCTCTGCACCCTTGAGTACGATATCCATATTGCTGAAATCATAATTTTGTGCGGCGGCCATCTTGGATTTGAAAAATGATCACAAAATCGTTCTCAGCACCCTCGAGAACCTCGCATACGATACCCATAATGTAGTTTTCATACTTTTTAGCGGCGGCCATCTTCGATTTGAAAAATGATCACAAAATCGTTCTCTGCACCCCCGAGAACCTCGGATACGATTCCCATAATGTAGTTCATGATTTTGAGCGGCGGCCAACTTGGATTTCAAAAATGATCACAAAATCGGTCTGTGCACTCTCGAGAACCTCGGATACGATACCCATATTTTTGTGATCATAGTCTTGCACGGCGTCCATCTCGGATTTAAAAATGATCCCAAAATTATTTTCTGCACCCTCGAGAACCTCAGACACGATATCCATATTACTGAAAACATTATTGTTTTGCGGCAGCCCTCTTGCATTTCAAAAATGATCACAGAATTGTTCTCTGCACCCTCGAGAAATTCGGGTACGATAACCATATTGCTGAAATCATAATTTTGTGCGGCGGCCATCTTGGATTTGAAAAATGATCACAAAATCGTTCTCAGCACCCTCGAGAACCTCGGATACGATACCCATAATGTAGTTATCATAATTTTGGGCGGCGGCCATCTTGGATTTGAAAAATGATCACAAAATCGTTCTCAGCACCCTCGAGAACCTCGGGTACGATATCCATATTGCTAAAATCATAATTTTGTGCAGCGGCCATTTTGGATTTGAAAAATGATCACCAAATCGTTCTCTGCACCCTCGAGAACCTCGGGTACGATATCCATATTGCTGAAATCATAATTTTGTGCGGCGGCCATCTTGGATTTGAAAAATGATCACAAAATCGTTCTCAGCACCCTCGAGAACCTCGGATACGATACACATAATGTAGTTTTCATACTTTTAAGCGGCGGCCATCTTCGATTTGAAAAATGATCACCAAATCGTTCTATGCACTCTCGAGAACCTCGGATACGATACCCATATTTTTGTGATCATAATCTTGCACGGCGACCATCTCGGATTTAAAAATGATCCCAAAATTATTTTCTGCACCCTCGAGAACCTCAGACACGATATCCATATTGCTGAAAACATTATTGTTTTGCGGCAGCTCTCTTGGATTTCAAAAATGATCACAATATCGTTCTCAGCACCCTCAAGAACCTAGGATACGATACCCATAATGTAGTTATCATACTTTTGAGCGGCAGCCATCTTCGATTTCAAAAATGATCACAGAATTGTTCTCTGCACCCACGAGAACCTCGGGTACGATGTCCATATTGCTGAAATCATAATTTTGTGCGGCGGCCATCTTCGATTTGAAAAATGATCACAAAATCGTTCTCAGCACCCTCGAGAACCTCGGATACGATACCCATAATGTAGTTATCATAATTTTGGGCGGCAGCAATCTTGGATTTGAAAAATGATCACCAAATCGTTCTCTGCACCCTCGAGAACCTCGGGTACGATATCTATATTGCTGAAATCATAATTTTGTGCGTCGGCCATCTTGGATTTGAAAAATGATCACAAAATCGTTCTCTGCACCCTCGAGAACCTCGGATACGATACCCATAATGTAGTAATCATACATTTGAGCGGCGGCCATCTTCGATTTGAAAAATGATCACAAAATCATTCTCTGCACCCTCAAGAACCTCGGATACGATACCCATAATGTAGTTTTCATACTTTTGAGCGGCGGCCATCTTCGATTTGAAAAATGATCACCAAATCGTTCTATGCACCCTTGAGAACCTCGGGTACGATATCCATATTGCTGAAATCATAATTTTGTGCGGAGGCCATCTTGGATTTAAAAAATGATCACAAAATCGTTCTCAGCACCCTCGAGAACCTCGGATACGATACCCATAATGTAGTTCATGATTTTGAGCGGCGGCCAACTTGGATTTCAAAAATGATCACAAAATCGTTCTGTGCACTCTCGAGAACCTCGGATACGATACCCATATTTTTGTGATCATAGTCTTGCACGGCGTCCATCTCGGATATAAAAATGATCCCAAAATTATTTTCTGTACCCTCGAGAACCTCAGACACGATATCCATATTGCTGAAAACATTATTGTTTGCGGCAGCCCTCTTGGATTTCAAAAATGATCACAGAATTGTTCTCTGCACCCTCGAGAAACTCGGACGAGATATCCATATTGCTAAAATCATAATTTTGTGCGGCGGCCATCTTGGATTTGAAAAATGATAACCAAATCGTTCTCTGCACCCTCGAGAACCTCGGTTACAATACCCATAATGTAGTTATCATACTTTTGAACCTCGGGTACGATAACCATATTGCTGAAATCATAATTTTGTGCGGCGGCCATCTTGGATTTGAAAAGTGATCACAATATCGTTCTCAGCACCCTCAAGAACCTAGGATACGATACCCATAATGTAGTTATCATACTTTTGAGCGGCAGCCATCTTCGATTTGTAAAATGATCACAGAATTGTTCTCTGCACCCTCGAGAACCTCGCATACGATACCCATAATGTAGTTATCATACTTTTGAGCGGCGGCCATCTTCGATTTGAAAAATGATCACAAAATCGTTCTCTGCAACCTCTAGAACCTCGGATACGATACCCATATTTTTGTGATCATAATCTTGCACGGCGGCCATCTTGGATTTGAAAAGTGATCACAAAATCGTTCTCAGCACCCTCAAGAACCTCGGATACGATACCCATAATGTAGTTATCATATTTTTGAGCGGCGGCCATCTTCGAATTGAAAAATGATCACAAAATCGTTCTCTGCACCCTCGAGAACCACGGATACGATACCCATAATGTAGTTATCATAATATTGAGAGACGGCCATCTTGGATTTCAAAAATGATCACAAAATCGTTCTGTGCACTCTCGAGAACCTCGGATACGATACCCATATTTTTGTGATCATAATTTTGTGCGGCGGCCATCTTGGATTTGAAAAGTGATCAAAAAATCGGATACGATACCCATATTTTTTTGATCATAATCTTGCACGGCGACCATCTCGGATTTAAAAATGATCCCAAAATTATTTTCTGCACCCTCGAGAACCTCAGACACGATATCCATATTGCTGAAAACATTATTGTTTTGCGGCAGCCCTCTTGGATTTCAAAAATGATCACAGAATTGTTCTCTGCACCCTCGAGAAATTCGGGTACGATAACCATATTGCTGAAATCATAATTTTGTGCGGCGGCCATCTTCGATTTGAAAAATGATCACAAAATCGTTCTCAGCACCCTCGAGAACCTCGGATACGATACCCATAATGTAGTTATCATAATTTTGGGCGGCGGCCATCTTGGATTTAAAAAATGATCACAAAATCGTTCTCTGCACCCTCGAGAACCTCGGATACGATACCCACAATGTAGTTATCATACTTTTGAGCGGCGGCCATCTTGGATTTGAAAAGTGATCACAATATCGTTCTCAGCACCCTCAAGAGCCTAGGATACGATACCCATAATGTAGTTATCATACTTTTGAGCGGCATCCATCTTCGATTTGAAAAATGATCACAAAATCGTTCTCTGCACCCTCGAGAACCTCGGATACGATACCCATATTTTCGTGATCATAATCTTGCACGGCGGCATTCTCGGATTTAAAAATGATCCCAAAATTATTTTCTGCACCCTTGACAACCTCGGACACGATATCCATATTGCTGAAAACATTATTGTTTGCGGCAGCCCTCTTGGATTTTTAAAATGATCACAGAATTGTTCTCTGCACCCTCGAGAACCTCGCATACGATACCCATAATGTAGTTATCATACTTTTGAGCGGCGGCCATCTTCGATTTGAAAAATGATCACAAAATCGTTCTCTGCAACCTCTAGAACCTCGGATACGATACCCATATTTTTGTGATCATAATCTTGCACGGCGGCCATCTTGGATTTGAAAAGTGATCACAAAATCGTTCTCAGCACCCTCAAGAACCTCGGTTACAATACCCATAATGTAGTTATCATACTTTTGAACCTCGGGTACGATAACCATATTGCTGAAATCATAATGTTGTGCGGCGGCCATCTTGGATTTGAAAAGTGATCACAATATCGTTCTCAGCACCCTCAAGAACCTAGGATACGATACCCATAATGTAGTTATCATACTTTTGAGCGGCAGCCATCTTCGATTTGAAAAATGATCACAAAATCGTTCTCTGCACCCTCGAGAACCACGGATACGATACCCATAATGTAGTTATCATAATATTGAGAGACGGCCATCTTGGATTTCAGAAATGATCACAAAATCGTTCTGTGCACTCTCGAGAACCTCGGATCCGATACCCATATTTTTGTT
This sequence comes from Leptidea sinapis, assembly GCF_905404315.1. NCBI lineage: Eukaryota > Metazoa > Arthropoda > Insecta > Lepidoptera > Pieridae > Leptidea > Leptidea sinapis. The sequence goes on along the minus strand of NC_066281.1, from coordinate 1,246,621 downwards.
ATCATAATTTTGTGCGGCGGCCATCTTGGATTTGAAAAGTGATCACAAAATCGGATACGATACCCATATTTTTTTGATCATAATCTTGCACGGCGACCATCTCGGATTTAAAAATGATCCCAAAATTATTTTCTGCACCCTCGAGAACCTCAGACACGATATCCATATTGCTGAAAACATTATTGTTTTGCGGCAGCCCTCTTGGATTTCAAAAATGATAACAGAATTGTTCTCTGCACCCTCGAGAAATTCGGGTACGATAACCATATTGCTGAAATCATAATTTTGTGCGGCGGCCATCTTCGATTTGAAAAATGATCACAAAATCGTTCTCAGCACCCTCGAGAACCTCGGATACGATACCCATAATGTAGTTATCATAATTTTGGGCGGCGGCCATCTTGGATTTGAAAAATGATCACAAAATCGTTCTCTGCAACCTCGAGAATCACGGATACGATACCCATAATGTAGTTATCATAATATTGAGAGACGGCCATCTTGGATTTCAAAAATGATCACAAAATCGTTCTGTGCACTCTCGAGAACCTCGGATACGATACCCATATTTTTGTGATCATAATTTTGTGCGGCGGCCATCTTGGATTTGAAAAGTGATCACAAAATCGGATACGATACCCATATTTTTTTGATCATAATCTTGCACGGCGACCATCTCGGATTTAAAAATGATCCCAAAATTATTTTCTGCACCCTCGAGAACCTCAGACACGATATCCATATTGCTGAAAACATTATTGTTTTGCGGCAGCCCTCTTGGATTTCAAAACTGATCACAGAATTGTTCTCTGCACCCTCGAGAACCTCGGGTACGATAACCATATTGCTGAAATCATAATTTTGTGCGGCGGCCATCTTGGATTTGAAAAATGATCACAAAATCGTTCTCAGCACCCTCGAGAACCTCGGATACGATACCCATAATGTAGTTATCATAATTTTGGGCGGCGGCCATCTTGGATTTAAAAAATGATCACAAAATCGTTCTCTGCACCCTCGAGAACCTCGGATACGATACCCATAATGTAGTTATCATACTTTTGAGCGGCGGCCATCTTGGATTTGAAAAGTGATCACAATATCGTTCTCAGCACCCTCAAGAGCCTAGGATACGATACCCATAATGTAGTTATCATACTTTTGAGCGGCATCCATCTTCGATTTGAAAAATGATCACAAAATCGTTCTCTGCACCCTCGAGAACCTCGGATACGATACCCATATTTTCGTGATCATAATCTTGCACGGCGGCATTCTCGGATTTAAAAATGATCCCAAAATTATTTTCTGCACCCTTGACAACCTCGGACACGATATCCATATTGCTGAAAACATTATTGTTTGCGGCAGCCCTCTTGGATTTTAAAAATGATCACAGAATTGTTCTCTGCACCCTCGAGAACCTCGCATACGATACCCATAATGAAGTTATCATACTTTTGAGCGGCGGCCATCTTCGATTTGAAAAATGATCACAAAATCGTTCTCTGCAACCTCTAGAACCTCGGATACGATACCCATATTTTTGTGATCATAATCTTGCACGGCGGCCATCTTGGATTTGAAAAGTGATCACAAAATCGTTCTCAGCACCCTCAAGAACCTCGGATACGATACCCATAATGTAGTTATCATATTTTTGAGCGGCGGCCATCTTCGATTTGAAAAATGATCACAAAATCGTTCTCTGCACCCTCGAGAACCACGGATACGATACCCATAATGTAGTTATCATAATATTGAGAGACGGCCATCTTGGATTTCAAAAATGATCACAAAATCGTTCTGTGCACTCTCGAGAACCTCGGATCCGATACCCATATTTTTGTTATCATAATTTTGTGCGGCGGCCATCTTGGATTTGAAAAGTGATCACAAAATCGGATACGATAACCATATTTTTTTGATCATAATCTTGCACGGCGACCATCTCGGATTTAAAAATGATCCCAAAATTATTTTCTGCACCCTCTAGAACCTCAGACACGATATCCATATTGCTGAAAACATTATTGTTTTGCGGCAGCCCTCTTGGATTTCAAAAATGATCACAGAATTGTTCTCTGCACCCTCGAGAAATTCGGGTACGATAACCATATTGCTGAAATCATAATTTTGTGCGGCGGCCATCTTCGATTTGAAAAATGATCACAAAATCGTTCTCAGCACCCTCGAGAACCTCGGATACGATACCCATAATGTAGTTATCATAATTTTGGGCGGCGGCCATCTTGGATTTGAAAAATGATCACAAAATCGTTCTCAGCACCCTCGAGAACCTCGGATACGATACCCATAATGTAGTTATCATAATTTTGGGCGGCGGCCATCTTGGATTTAAAAAATGATCACAAAATCGTTCTCTGCACCCTCGAGAACCTCGGATACGATACCCATAATGTAGTTATCATACTTTTGAGCGGCGGCCATCTTGGATTTGAAAAGTGATCACAATATCGTTCTCAGCACCCTCAAGAGCCTAGGATACGATACCCATAATGTAGTTATCATACTTTTGAGCGGCATCCATCTTCGATTTGAAAAATGATCACAAAATCGTTCTCTGCACCCTCGAGAACCTCGGATACGATACCCATATTTTCGTGATCATAATCTTGCACGGCGGCATTCTCGGATTTAAAAATGATCCCAAAATTATTTTCTGCACCCTTGACAACCTCGGACACGATATCCATATTGCTGAAAACATTATTGTTTGCGGCAGCCCTCTTGGATTTTAAAAATGATCACAGAATTGTTCTCTGCACCCTCGAGAACCTCGCATACGATACCCATAATGAAGTTATCATACTTTTGAGCGGCGGCCATCTTCGATTTGAAAAATGATCACAAAATCGTTCTCTGCAACCTCTAGAACCTCGGATACGATACCCATATTTTTGTGATCATAATCTTGCACGGTGGCCATCTTTGATTTGAAAAGTGATCACAAAATCGTTCTCAGCACCCTCAAGAACCTCGGATACGATACCCATAATGTAGTTATCATATTTTTGAGCGGCGGCCATCTTCGATTTGAAAAATGATCACAAAATCGTTCTCTGCACCCTCGAGAACCACGGATACGATACCCATAATGTAGTTATCATAATATAGAGAGACGGCCATCTTGGATTTCAAAAATGATCACAAAATCGTTCTGTGCACTGTCGAGAACCTCGGATCCGATACCCATATTTTTGTTATCATAATTTTGTGCGGCGGCCATCTTGGATTTGAAAAGTGATCACAAAATCGGATACGATACCCATATTTTTTTGATCATAATCTTGCACGGCGACCATCTCGGATTTAAAAATGATCCCAAAATTATTTTCTGCACCCTCTAGAACCTCAGACACGATATCCATATTGCTGAAAACATTATTGTTTTGCGGCAGCCCTCTTGGATTTCAAAAATGATCACAGAATTGTTCTCTGCACCCTCGAGAAATTCGGGTACGATAACCATATTGCTGAAATCATAATTTTGTGCGGCGGCCATCTTCGATTTGAAAAATGATCACAAAATCGTTCTCAGCACCCTCGAGAACCTCGGATACGATACCCATAATGTAGTTATCATAATTTTGGGCGGCGGCCATCTTGGATTTGAAAAATGATCACAAAATCGTTCTCAGCACCCTCGAGAACCTCGGGTACGATATCCATATTGCTAAAATCATAATTTTGTGCAGCGGCCATTTTGGATTTGAAAAATGATCACCAAATCGTTCTCTGCACCCTCGAGAACCTCGGGTACGATATCCATATTGCTAAAATCATAATTTTGTGCGGCGGCCATCTTGGATTTGAAAAATGATCACAAAATCGTTCTCAGCACCCTCGAGAACCTCGGATACGATACCCATAATGTAGTTTTCATACTTTTGAGCGGCGGCCATCTTCGATTTGAAAAATGATCACCAAATCGTTCTATGCACCCTTGAGAACCTCGGGTACGATATCCATATTGCTGAAATCATAATTTTGTGCGGCGGCCATCTTGGATTTGAAAAATGATCACAAAATCGTTCTCTGCACCCTCGAGAACCTCGGATACGATACCCATAATGTAGTTATCATACATTTGAGCGGCGGCCATCTTCGATTTGAAAAATGATCACAATATCGTTCTCAGCACCCTCAAGAACCTAGGATACGATACCCATAATGTAGTTATCATACTTTTGAGCGGCAGCCATCTTCGATTTCAAAAATGATCACAGAATTGTTCTCTGCACCCACGAGAACCTCGGGTACGATATCCATATTGCTGAAATCATAATTTTGTGCGGCGGCCATCTTCGATTTGAAAAATGATCACAAAATCGTTCTCAGCACCCTCGAGAACCTCGGATACGATACCCATAATGTAGTTATCATAATTTTGGGCGGCGGCCATCTTGGATTTGAAAAATGATCACCAAATCGTTCTCTGCACCCTCGAGAACCTCGGGTACGATATCTATATTGCTGAAATCATAATTTTGTGCGGCGGCCATCTTGGATTTGAAAAATGATCACAAAATCGTTCTCTGCACCCTCGAGAACCTCGGATACGATACCCATAATGTAGTTATCATACATTTGAGCGGCGGCCATCTTCGATTTGAAAAATGATCACAAAATCGTTCTCAGCACCCTCGAGAACCTCGGATACGATACCCATAATGTAGTTATCATAATTTTGGGCGGCGGCCATCTTGGATTTGAAAAATGATCACCAAATCGTTCTCTGCACCCTCGAGAACCTCGGGTACGATATCTATATTGCTGAAATCATAATTTTGTGCGGCGGCCATCTTGGATTTGAAAAATGATCACAAAATCGTTCTCTGCACCCTCGAGAACCTCGGATACGATACCCATAATGTAGTTATCATACATTTGAGCGGCGGCCATCTTCGATTTGAAAAATGATCACAAAATCATTCTCTGCACCCTCAAGAACCTCGGATACGATACCCATAATGTAGTTATCATAATTTTTTGCGGCGGCCATCTTGGATTTGAAAAATGATCACCAAATCGTTCTCTGCAACCTCGAGAACCTCGGATACGATACCCATATTTTTGTGATCATAATCTTGCACGGCGGCCATCTCGGATTTTAAAATGATCCCAAAATTATTTTCTGCACCCTCGAGAACCTCAGACACGATACCCATATTTTCGTGGTCATAATCTTGCACGGCGGCATTCTCGGATTTAAAAATGATCCCAAAATTATTTTCTGCACCCTCGAGAACCTCGGACACGATATCCATATTGCTAAAATCATAATTTTGTGCGGCGGCCATCTTGGATTTGAAAAATGATTACAAAATCGTTCTAAGCACCCTCGAGAACCTCGGATACAATACCCATAATGTAGTTATAATACTTTTGAACCTCGGGTAGGATAACCATATTGCTAAAATCATAATTTAGAGCGGCGGCCATCTTGGATTTGAAAAATGATTACAAAATCGTTTTCAGCACCTTCGAGAACCTCGGATACAATACCCATAATGTAGTTATCATACTTTTGTGCGGCGGCCATCTTGGATTTGAAAAATGATCACAAAATCGTTCTCAGCACCCTCGAGAACCTCGGGTACGATATCCATATTGCTAAAATCATAATTTTGTGCAGCGGCCATTTTGGATTTGAAAAATGATCACCAAATCGTTCTCTGCACCCTCGAGAACCTCGGGTACGATATCCATATTGCTGAAATCATAATTTTGTGCGGCGGCCATCTTGGATTTGAAAAATGATCACAAAATCGTTCTCAACACCCTCGAGAACCTCGGATACGATACCCATAATATAGTTTTCATACTTTTGTGCGGCGGCCATCTTCGATTTGAAAAATGATCACAAAATCGTTCTCTGCAACCTCTAGAACCTCGGATACGATACCCATAATGTAGTTATCATAATTTTGAGCAGCGGCCATCTTGGATTTCAAAAATGATCACAAAATCGTTCTGTGCACTCTCGAGAACCTCGGATACGATACCCATATTTTTGTGATCATAATCTTGCACGGCGACCATCTCGGATTTAAAAATGATCCCAAAATTATTTTCTGTACCCTCGAGAACCTCAGACACGATATCCATATTGCTGAAAACATTATTGTTTTGCGGCAGCCCTCTTGGATTACAAAAATGATCACAGAATTGTTCTCTGCACCCTCGAGAACCTCGGGTACGATATCCATATTGCTGAAATCATAATTTTGTGCGGCGGCCATCTTCGATTTGAAAAATGATCACAAAATCGTTCTCAGCACCCTAGAGAACCTCGGGTACGATATCCATATTGCTGAAATCATAATTTTGTGCGGCGGCCATCTTGGATTTGAAAAATGATCACAAAATCGTTCTCAACACCCTCGAGAACCTCGGATACGATACCCATAATGTAGTTTTCATACTTTTGAGCGGCGGCCATCTTCGATTTGAAAAATGATCACCAAATCGTTCTATGCACCCTCGAGAACCTCGGGTACGATATCCATATTGCTGAAATCATAATTTGTGCGGCGGACATCTTGGATTTAAAAAATGATCACAAAATCGTTCTCAGCACCCTAGAGAACCTCGGGTACGGTACCCATAATATAGTTTTCATACTTTTGTGCGGCGGCCATCTTCGATTTGAAAAATGATCACAAAATCGTTCTCTGCAACCTCTAGAACCTCGGATACGATACCCATAATGTAGTTATCATAATTTTGAGCAGCGGCCATCTTGGATTTCAAAAATGATCACAAAATCGTTCTGTGCACTCTCGAGAACCTCGGATACGATACCCATATTTTTGTGATCATAATCTTGCACGGCGACCATCTCGGATTTAAAAATGATCCCAAAATTATTTTCTGTACCCTCGAGAACCTCAGACACGATATCCATATTGCTGAAAACATTATTGTTTGCGGCAGCCCTCTTGGATTTTAAAAATGATCACAGAATTGTTCTCTGCACCCTCGAGAACCTCGCATACGATACCCATAATGAAGTTATCATACTTTTGAGCGGCGGCCATCTTGGATTTGAAAAGTGATCACAATATCGTTCTCAGCACCCTCAAGAGCCTAGGATACGATACCCATAATGTAGTTATCATACTTTTGAGCGGCATCCATCTTCGATTTGAAAAATGATCACAAAATCGTTCTCTGCACCCTCGAGAACCTCGGATACGATACCCATATTTTCGTGATCATAATCTTGCACGGCGGCATTCTCGGATTTAAAAATGATCCCAAAATTATTTTCTGCACCCTTGACAACCTCGGACACGATATCCATATTGCTGAAAACATTATTGTTTGCGGCAGCCCTCTTGGATTTTAAAAATGATCACAGAATTGTTCTCTGCACCCTCGAGAACCTCGCATACGATACCCATAATGAAGTTATCATACTTTTGAGCGGCGGCCATCTTCGATTTGAAAAATGATCACAAAATCGTTCTCTGCAACCTCTAGAACCTCGGATACGATACCCATATTTTTGTGATCATAATCTTGCACGGCGGCCATCTTGGATTTGAAAAGTGATCACAAAATCGTTCTCAGCACCCTCAAGAACCTCGGATACGATACCCATAATGTAGTTATCATACATTTGAGCGGCGGCCATCTTCGATTTGAAAAATGATCACAAAATCGTTCTCAGCACCCTCGAGAACCTCGGATACGATACCCATAATGTAGTTATCATAATTTTGGGCGGCGGCCATCTTGGATTTGAAAAATGATCACCAAATCGTTCTCTGCACCCTCGAGAACCTCGGGTACGATATCTATATTGCTGAAATCATAATTTTGTGCGGCGGCCATCTCGGATTTGAAAAATGATCACAAAATCGTTCTCTGCACCCTCGAGAACCTCGGATACGATACCCATAATGTAGTTATCATACATTTGAGCGGCGGCCATCTTCGATTTGAAAAATGATCACAAAATCATTCTCTGCACCCTCAAGAACCTCGGATACGATACCCATAATGTAGTTATCATAATTTTTTGCGGCGGCCATCTTGGATTTGAAAAATGATCACCAAATCGTTCTCTGCAACCTCGAGAACCTCGGATACGATACCCATATTTTTGTGATCATAATCTTGCACGGCGGCCATCTCGGATTTTAAAATGATCCCAAAATTATTTTCTGCACCCTCGAGAACCTCAGACACGATACCCATATTTTCGTGGTCATAATCTTGCACGGCGGCATTCTCGGATTTAATAATGATCCCAAAATTATTTTCTGCACCCTCGAGAACCTCGGACACGATATCCATATTGCTAAAATCATAATTTTGTGCGGCGGCCATCTTGGATTTGAAAAATGATTACAAAATCGTTCTAAGCACCCTCGAGAACCTCGGATACAATACCCATAATGTAGTTATAATACTTTTGAACCTCGGGTAGGATAACCATATTGCTAAAATCATAATTTAGAGCGGCGGCCATCTTGGATTTGAAAAATGATTACAAAATCGTTTTCAGCACCTTCGAGAACCTCGGATACAATACCCATAATGTAGTTATCATACTTTTGTGCGGTGGCCATCTTCGATTTGAAAAATGATCACAAAATCGTTCTCTGCAACCTCTAGATCCTCGGATACGATACCCATATTTTTGTGATCATAATCTTGCACGGCGACCATCTCGGATTTAAAAATGATCCCAAAATTATTTTCTGCACCCTCGAGAACCTCAGACACGATATGCATATTGCTGAAAACATTATTGTTTTGCGGCAGCCCTCCTGGATTTAAAAAATGATCACAGAATTGTTCTCTGCACCCTCGAGAACCTCGGGTACGATATCCATATTGCTGAAATCATAATTTTGTGCGGCGGCCATCTTCGATTTGAAAAATGATCACAAAATCGTTCTCAACACCCTCGAGAACCTCGGATACGATACCCATAATGTAGTTATCATAATTTTGGGCGGCGGCCATCTTGGATTTGAAAAATGATCACAAAATCGTTCTCAGCACCCTCGAGAACCTCGGGTACGATATCCATATTGCTAAAATCATAATTTTGTGCAGCGGCCATTTTGGATTTGAAAAATGATCACCAAATCGTTCTCTGCACCCTCGAGAACCTCGGGTACGATATCCATATTGCTGAAATCATAATTTTGTGCGGCGGCCATCTTGGATTTGAAAAATGATCACAAAATCGTTCTCAACACCCTCGAGAACCTCGGATACGATACCCATAATGTAGTTTTCATACTTTTGAGCGGCGGCCATCTTCGATTTGAAAAATGATCACCAAATCGTTCTATGCACCCTTGAGAACCTCGGGTACGATATCCATATTGCTGAAATCATAATTTGTGCGGCGGACATCTTGGATTTAAAAAATGATCACAAAATCGTTCTCAGCACCCTAGAGAACCTCGGGTACGGTACCCATAATATAGTTTTCATACTTTTGTGCGGCGGCCATCTTCGATTTGAAAAATGATCACAAAATCGTTCTCTGCAACCTCTAGAACCTCGGATACGATACCCATAATGTAGTTATCATAATTTTGACTAGCGGCCATCTTGGATTTCAAAAATGATCACAAAATCGTTCTGTACACTCTCGAGAACCTCGGATACGATACCCATATTTTTGTGATCATAATCTTGCACGGCGACCATCTCGGATTTAAAAATGATCCCAAAATTATTTTCTGCACCCTCGAGAACCACAGACACGATATCCATATTGCTGAAAACATTATTGTTTTGCGGCAGCCCTCTTGGATTACAAAAATGATCACAGAATTGTTCTCTGCACCCTCGAGAACCTCGGGTACGATATCCATATTGCTGAAATCATAATTTTGTGCGGCGGCCATCTTCGATTTGAAAAATGATCACAAAATCGTTCTCAGCACCCTAGAGAACCTCGGGTACGATATCCATATTGCTGAAATCATAATTTTGTGCGGCGGCCATCTTGGATTTGAAAAATGATCACAAAATCGTTCTCAACACCCTCGAGAACCTCGGATACGATACCCATAATGTAGTTTTCATACTTTTGAGCGGCGGCCATCTTCGATTTGAAAAATGATCACCAAATCGTTCTATGCACCCTTGAGAACCTCGGGTACGATATCCATATTGCTGAAATCATAATTTGTGCGGCGGACATCTTGGATTTAAAAAATGATCACAAAATCGTTCTCAGCACCCTAGAGAACCTCGGGTACGATACCCATAATATAGTTTTCATACTTTTGTGCGGCGGCCATCTTCGATTTGAAAAATGATCACAAAATCGTTCTCTGCAACCTCTAGAACCTCGGATACGATACCCATAATGTAGTTATCATAATTTTGAGCAGCGGCCATCTTGGATTTCAAAAATGATCACAAAATCGTTCTGTGCACTCTCGAGAACCTCGGATACGATACCCATATTTTTGTGATCATAATCTTGCACGGCGACCATCTCGGATTTAAAAATGATCCCAAAATTATTTTCTGTACCCTCGAGAACCTCAGACACGATATCCATATTGCTGAAAACATTATTGTTTGCGACAGCCCTCTTGGATTTTAAAAATGATCACAGAATTGTTCTCTGCACCCTCGAGAACCTCGCATACGATACCCATAATGAAGTTATCATACTTTTGAGCGGCGGCCATCTTGGATTTGAAAAGTGATCACAATATCGTTCTCAGCACCCTCAAGAGCCTAGGATACGATACCCATAATGTAGTTATCATACTTTTGAGCGGCATCCATCTTCGATTTGAAAAATGATCACAAAATCGTTCTCTGCACCCTCGAGAACCTCGGATACGATACCCATATTTTCGTGATCATAATCTTGCACGGCGGCATTCTCGGATTTAAAAATGATCCCAAAATTATTTTCTGCACCCTTGACAACCTCGGACACGATATCCATATTGCTGAAAACATTATTGTTTGCGGCAGCCCTCTTGGATTTTAACCTTTCCGCATCAGCGCGCTCCGGATCTCGCTGTACACTATAGATCGGCATGCTTCCGGCATTTTCGCGGCATTTTCCCCGTGTGTATTATTTTACGTGTAGTTATAAAATGCTTATAACTAGGGTGATTTGAGTGACTGTCACTGAAAGCTATTGAAACAAGCTATAAGACCATGTATAAATTATTCATATTGTCTTTCTTTTTTATTTCACAAAGACTTTTCATTCGAAAAAAAGTGTAAAAATAGGTATATTTTAAAATAAATATTGTTATTATTGTTAATTACTTGTTTTATTTATTTCCTTTTATGTTTTTGTAATGAATAGTATATGTTAATTATAAAATTAAGCTTAAATCTCCACAAAGAACGATCTTCGTGTAAAGTCTTGATAACGACCGCTCGCTGCGCCGGCCGGGAACAAGTGGACACATAAGTGCTTTGTCCGTAAAGCTATGACGTCGAATATTGGTGGCCTTGAATCGTAACGGATCGAAATGTGTTTGGGAATTCACTCGTTCATAACTGCGTAGACAAATAAACCATCTTGTACACCTAATAAGGGTGAAAACTGGATGAGGTAAAAGAGTGCCCCGCGGCACAGCCGCTCTCATTGTTTTTTGAATTACCAGTGCCCGCGGGCACGGCTGATGCGGAAAGGTTAAAAATGATCACAGAATTGTTCTCTGCACCCTCGAGAACCTCGCATACGATACCCATAATGAAGTTATCATACTTTTGAGCGGCGGCCATCTTCGATTTGAAAAATGATCACAAAATCGTTCTCTGCAACCTCTAGAACCTCGGATACGATACCCATATTTTTGTGATCATAATCTTGCACGGCGGCCATCTTGGATTTGAAAAGTGATCACAAAATCGTTCTCAGCACCCTCAAGAACCTCGGATACGATACCCATAATGTAGTTATCATATTTTTGAGCGGCGGCCATCTTCGATTTGAAAAATGATCACAAAATCGTTCTCTGCACCCTCGAGAACCACGGACACGATACCCATAATGTAGTTATCATAATATAGAGAGACGGCCATCTTGGATTTCAAAAATGATCACAAAATCGTTCTGTGCACTGTCGAGAACCTCGGATCCGATACCCATATTTTTGTTATCATAATTTTGTGCGGCGGCCATCTTGGATTTGAAAAGTGATCACAAAATCGGATACGATACCCATATTTTTTTGATCATAATCTTGCACGGCGACCATCTCGGATTTAAAAATGATCCCAAAATTATTTTCTGCACCCTCTAGAACCTCAGACACGATATCCATATTGCTGAAAACATTATTGTTTTGCGGCAGCCCTCTTGGATTTCAAAAATGATCACAGAATTGTTCTCTGCACCCTCGAGAAATTCGGGTACGATAACCATATTGCTGAAATCATAATTTTGTGCGGCGGCCATCTTCGATTTGAAAAATGATCACAAAATCGTTCTCAGCACCCTCGAGAACCTCGGATACGATACCCATAATGTAGTTATCATAATTTTGGGCGGCGGCCATCTTGGATTTGAAAAATGATCACAAAATCGTTCTCAGCACCCTCGAGAACCTCGGGTACGATATCCATATTGCTAAAATCATAATTTTGTGCAGCGGCCATTTTGGATTTGAAAAATGATCACCAAATCGTTCTCTGCACCCTCGAGAACCTCGGGTACGATATCCATATTGCTGAAATTATAATTTTGTGCGGCGGCCATCTTGGATTTGAAAAATGATCACAAAATCGTTCTCAGCACCCTCGAGAACCTCGGATACGATACCCATAATGTAGTTTTCATACTTTTGAGCGGCGGCCATCTTCGATTTGAAAAATGATCACCAAATCGTTCTATGCACCCTTGAGAACCTCGGGTACGATATCCATATTGCTGAAATCATAATTTTGTGCGGCGGCCATCTTGGATTTGAAAAATGATCACAAAATCGTTCTCTGCACCCTCGAGAACCTCGGATACGATACCCATAATGTAGTTATCATACATTTGAGCGGCGGCCATCTTCGATTTGAAAAATGATCACAATATCGTTCTCAGCACCCTCAAGAACCTAGGATACGATACCCATAATGTAGTTATCATACTTTTGAGCGGCAGCCATCTTCGATTTCAAAAATGATCACAGAATTGTTCTCTGCACCCACGAGAACCTCGGGTACGATATCCATATTGCTGAAATCATAATTTTGTGCGGCGGCCATCTTCGATTTGAAAAATGATCACAAAATCGTTCTCAGCACCCTCGAGAACCTCGGATACGATACCCATAATGTAGTTATCATAATTTTGGGCGGCGGCCATCTTGGATTTGAAAAATGATCACCAAATCGTTCTCTGCACCCTCGAGAACCTCGGGTACGATATCTATATTGCTGAAATCATAATTTTGTGCGGCAGCCATCTTGGATTTGAAAAATGATCACAAAATCGTTCTCTGCACCCTCGAGAACCTCGGATACGATACCCATAATGTAGTTATCATACATTTGAGCGGCGGCCATCTTCGATTTGAAAAATGATCACAAAATCGTTCTCAGCACCCTCGAGAACCTCGGATACGATACCCATAATGTAGTTATCATAATTTTGGGCGGCGGCCATCTTGGATTTGAAAAATGATCACCAAATCGTTCTCTGCACCCTCGAGAACCTCGGGTACGATATCTATATTGCTGAAATCATAATTTTGTGCGGCGGCCATCTTGGATTTGAAAAATGATCACAAAATCGTTCTCTGCACCCTCGAGAACCTCGGATACGATACCCATAATGTAGTTATCATACATTTGAGCGGCGGCCATCTTCGATTTGAAAAATGATCACAAAATCATTCTCTGCACCCTCAAGAACCTCGGATACGATACCCATAATGTAGTTATCATAATTTTTTGCGGCGGCCATCTTGGATTTGAAAAATGATCACCAAATCGTTCTCTGCAACCTCGAGAACCTCGGATACGATACCCATATTTTTGTGATCATAATCTCGCACGGCGGCCATCTCGGATTTTGAAATGATCCCAAAATTATTTTCTGCACCCTCGAGAACCTCAGACACGATACCCATATTTTCGTGGTCATAATCTTGCACGGCGGCATTCTCGGATTTAAAAATGATCCCAAAATTATTTTCTGCACCCTCGAGAACCTCGGACACGATATCCATATTGCTAAAATCATAATTTTGTGCGGCGGCCATCTTGGATTTGAAAAATGATTACAAAATCGTTCTAAGCACCCTCGAGAACCTCGGATACAATACCCATAATGTAGTTATAATACTTTTGAACCTCGGGTAGGATAACCATATTGCTAAAATCATAATTTAGAGCGGCGGCCATCTTGGATTTGAAAAATGATTACAAAATCGTTTTCAGCACCTTCGAGAACCTCGGATACAATACCCATAATGTAGTTATCATACTTTTGTGCGGTGGCCATCTTCGATTTGAAAAATGATCACAAAATCGTTCTCTGCAACCTCTAGAACCTCGGATACGATACCCATATTTTTGTGATCATAATCTTGCACGGCGACCATCTCGGATTTAAAAATGATCCCAAAATTATTTTCTGCACCCTCGAGAACCTCAGACACGATATGCATATTGCTGAAAACATTATTGTTTTGCGGCAGCCCTCCTGGATTTAAAAAATGATCACAGAATTGTTCTCTGCACCCTCGAGAACCTCGGGTACGATATCCATATTGCTGAAATCATAATTTTGTGCGGCGGCCATCTTCGATTTGAAAAATGATCACAAAATCGTTCTCAACACCCTCGAGAACCTCGGATACGATACCCATGATGTAGTTATCATAATTTTGGGCGGCGGCCATCTTGGATTTGAAAAATGATCACAAAATCGTTCTCAGCACCCTCGAGAACCTCGGGTACGATATCCATATTGCTAAAATCATAATTTTGTGCAGCGGCCATTTTGGATTTGAAAAATGATCACCAAATCGTTCTCTGCACCCTCGAGAACCTCGGGTACGATATCCATATTGCTGAAATCATAATTTTGTGCGGCGGCCATCTTGGATTTGAAAAATGATCACAAAATCGTTCTCAACACCCTCGAGAACCTCGGATACGATACCCATAATGTAGTTTTCATACTTTTGAGCGGCGGCCATCTTCGATTTGAAAAATGATCACCAAATCGTTCTATGCACCCTTGAGAACCTCGGGTACGATATCCATATTGCTGAAATCATAATTTGTGCGGCGGACATCTTGGATTTAAAAAATGATCACAAAATCGTTCTCAGCACCCTAGAGAACCTCGGGTACGGAACCCATAATATAGTTTTCATACTTTTGTGCGGCGGCCATCTTCGATTTGAAAAATGATCACAAAATCGTTCTCTGCAACCTCTAGAACCTCGGATACGATACCCATAATGTAGTTATCATAATTTTGACTAGCGGCCATCTTGGATTTCAAAAATGATCACAAAATCGTTCTGTACACTCTCGAGAACCTCGGATACGATACCCATATTTTTGTGATCATAATCTTGCACGGCGACCATCTCGGATTTAAAAATGATCCCAAAATTATTTTCTGCACCCTCGAGAACCACAGACACGATATCCATATTGCTGAAAACATTATTGTTTTGCGGCAGCCCTCTTGGATTACAAAAATGATCACAGAATTGTTCTCTGCACCCTCGAGAACCTCGGGTACGATATCCATATTGCTGAAATCATAATTTTGTGCGGCGGCCATCTTCGATTTGAAAAATGATCACAAAATCGTTCTCAGCACCCTAGAGAACCTCGGGTACGATATCCATATTGCTGAAATCATAATTTTGTGCGGCGGCCATCTTGGATTTGAAAAATGATCACAAAATCGTTCTCAACACCCTCGAGAACCTCGGATACGATACCCATAATGTAGTTTTCATACTTTTGAGCGGCGGCCATCTTCGATTTGAAAAATGATCACCAAATCGTTCTATGCACCCTTGAGAACCTTGGGTACGATATCCATATTGCTGAAATCATAATTTGTGCGGCGGACATCTTGGATTTAAAAAATGATCACAAAATCGTTCTCAGCACCCTAGAGAACCTCGGGTACGGTACCCATAATATAGTTTTCATACTTTTGTGCGGCGGCCATCTTCGATTTGAAAAATGATCACAAAATCGTTCTCTGCAACCTCTAGAACCTCGGATACGATACCCATAATGTAGTTATCATAATTTTGAGCAGCGGCCATCTTGGATTTCAAAAATGATCACAAAATCGTTCTGTGCACTCTCGAGAACCTCGGATACGATACCCATATTTTTGTGATCATAATCTTGCACGGCGACCATCTCGGATTTAAAAATGATCCCAAAATTATTTTCTGTACCCTCGAGAACCTCAGACACGATATCCATATTGCTGAAAACATTATTGTTTGCGGCAGCCCTCTTGGATTTTAAAAATGATCACAGAATTGTTCTCTGCACCCTCGAGAACCTCGGACACGATATCCATATTGCTAAAATCATAATTTTGTGCGGCGGCCATCTTGGATTTGAAAAATGATCACCAAATCGTTCTCTGCACCCTGGAGAACCTCGGTTACAATACCCATAATGTAGTTATCATACTTTTGAACCTCGGGTACGATAACCATATTGCTGAAATCATAATGTTGTGCGGCGGCCATCTTGGATTTGAAAAGTGATCACAATATCGTTCTCAGCACCCTCAAGAACCTAGGATACGATACCCATAATGTAGTTATCATACTTTTGAGCGGCAGCCATCTTCGATTTGAAAAATGATCACAAAATCGTTCTCTGCACCCTCGAGAACCTCGGATACGATACCCGTATTTTTCTGATCATAATCTTGCACGGCGGCCATCTCGGATTTTAAAATGATCCCAAAATTATTTTCTGCACCCTCAAAAACCTCAGACACGGTACCCATATTTTCGTGATCATAATCTTGCACGGCGGCATTCTCGGATTTAAAAATGATCCCAAAATTATTTTCTGCACCCTTGAGAACTTCAGACACGATATCCATATTGCTGAAAACATTATTGCTTGCGGCAGCCCTCTTTGTTTTCAAAAATGATCACAGAATTGTTCTCTGCACCCTCGAGAACCTCGGACACGATATCCATATTGCTAAAATCATAATTTAGTGCGGCGGCCATCTTGGATTTGAAAAATGATTACAAAATCGTTTTCAGCACCCTCGAGAACCTCGGATACAATACCCATAATGTAGTTATCATACTTTTGTGCGGCGGCCATCTTCGATTTGAAAAATGATCACAAAATCGTACTCTGCAACCTCTAGAACCTAGGATACGATACCCATAATGTAGTTATCATAATTTTGAGCAGCGGCCATCTTGGATTTCAAAAATGATCACAAAATCGTTCTGTGCACTCTCGAGAACCTCGGATACGATACCCATATTTTTTTGATCATAATCTTGCACGGCGACCATCTCGGATTTAAAAATGATCCCAAAATTATTTTCTGCACCCTCGAGAACCTCAGACACGATATCCATATTGCTGAAAACATTATTGTTTTGCGGCAGCCCTCTTGGATTTCAAAAATGATCACAGTATTGTTCTCTGCACCCTCGAGAACCTCGGGTACGATAACCATATTGCTGAAATCATAATTTTGTGCGGCGGCCATCTTCGATTTGAAAAATGATCACAAAATCGTTCTCAGCACCCTCGAGAACCTCGGATACGATACCCATAATGTTGTTATCATAATCTTGCACGGCGGCATTCTCGGATTTAAAAATGATCCCAAAATTATTTTCTGTACCCTCGAGAACCTCAGACACGATATCCATATTGCTGAAAACATTATTGTTTGCGGCAGCCCTCTTGGATTTTAAAAATGATCACAGAATTGTTCTCTGCACCCTCGAGAACCTCGGACACGATATCCATATTGCTAAAATCATAATTTTGTGCGGCGGCCATCTTGGATTTGAAAAATGATCACCAAATCGTTCTCTGCACCCTCGAGAACCTCGGTTACAATACCCATAATGTAGTTATCATACTTTTGAACCTCGGGTACGATAACCATATTGCTGAAATCATAATGTTGTGCGGCGGCCATCTTGGATTTGAAAAATGATCACAAAATCGTTCTCAGCACCCTAGAGAACCTC
The DNA here is from genome assembly GCF_905404315.1 of Leptidea sinapis. Taxonomy (NCBI): domain Eukaryota; kingdom Metazoa; phylum Arthropoda; class Insecta; order Lepidoptera; family Pieridae; genus Leptidea; species Leptidea sinapis. Next base: position 1,228,412 of record NC_066281.1, on the reverse strand, counting down.
GGGTACGATACCCATAATGTAGTTTTCATACTTTTGTGCGGCGGCCATCTTCGATTTGAAAAATGATCACAAAATCGTTCTCTGCAACCTCTAGAACCTCGGGTTCGATATCCATATTGCTAAAATCATAATTTTGTGCAACGGCCATCTTGGATTTGAAAAATGATCACCAAATCGTTCTCTGCACCCTCGAGAACCTCGGGTACGATACCCATAATGTAGTTTTCATACTTTTGTGCGGCGGCCATCTTCGATTTGAAAAATGATCACAAAATCGTTCTCTGCAACCTCTAGAACCTCGGATACGATACCCATAATGTAGTTATCATAATTTTGAGCAGCGGCCATCTTGGATTTCAATAATGATCACAAAATCGTTCTGTGCAATCTCGAGAACATCGGATACGATACCCATATTTTTGTGATCATAATCTTGCACGGCGATCATCGCGGATTTAAAAATGATCCCAAAATTATTTTCTGCACCCTCGAGAACCTCAGACACGATATCCATATTGCTGAAAACATTATTGTTTTGCGGCAGCCCTCTTGGATTTCAAAAATGATCACAGAATTGTTCTCTGCAACCTCGAGAACCTCGGGTACGATATCCATGTTGCTGAAATCATTATTTTGTGCGGCAGCCATCTTCGATTTGAAAAATGATCACAAAATCGTTCTCAGCACCCTCGAGAACCTCGGATACGATACCCATAATGTAGTTATCATAATTTCTGGCGGCGGCCATCTTGGATTTGAAAAATGATCACCAAATCGTTCTCTGCACCCTCGAGAACCTCGGGTACGATATCCATATTGCTGAAATCATAATTTTGTGCGGCGGGCATCTTGGATTTGAAAAATGATCACAAAATCGTTCTCAGCACCATCGAGAACCTCGGATACGATACCCATAATGTAGTTTTCATACTTTTGTGCAGCGGCCATCTTGGATTTGAAAAATGATCACCAAATCGTTCTCTGCACCCTCGAGTACCTCGGGTACGATATCCATATTGCTGAAATCATAATTTTGTGCGGCGGCCATCTTGGATTTGAAAAATGATCACAATATCGTTCTCAGCACCCTCGAGAACCTCGCATACGATACCCATAATGTAGTTTTCATACTTTTTAGCGGCGGCCATCTTCGATTTGAAAAATGATCACAAAATCGTTCTCTGCACCCCCGAGAACCTCGGACACGATATCCATATTGCTAAAATCATAATTTTGTGCGGCGGCCATCTTGGATTTGAAAAATTATCACCAAATCGTTCTCTGCACCCTCGAGAACCTCGGTTACATTACCCATAATGTAGTTATCATACTTTTGAGCGGCAGCCATCTTCGATTTGAAAAATGATCACAAAATCGTTCTCTGCACCCTCGAGAACCTCGGATACGATACCCATATTTTCGTGATCATAATCTTGCACGGCGGCATTCTCGGATTTAAAAATGATCCCAAAATTATTTTCTGCACCCTTGACAACCTCGGACACGATATCCATATTGCTGAAAACATTATTGTTTGCGGCAGCCCTCTTGGATTTTAAAAATGATCACAGAATTGTTCTCTGCACCCTCGAGAACCTCGGGTACGATATCTTTATTGCTGAAATCATAATTTTGTGCGGCGGCCATCTTGGATTTGAAAAATGATCACAAAATCGTTCTCTGACCCTCTAGAACCTCGGATACGATACCCATAATGTAGTAATCATAATTTTGTGCGGCGGCCATCTTGGATTTGAAAAATGATCACCAAATCGTTCTCTGCAACCTCGAGAACCTCGGATACGATACCCATATTTTTGTGATCATAATCTTGCACGGCGGCCATCTCGGATTTTAAAATGATCCTTAAATTATTTTCTGCACCCTCGAGAACCTCAGACACGATACCCATATTTTCGTGGTCATAATCTTGCACGGCGGCATTCTCGGATTTAAAAATGATCCCAAAATTATTTTCTGCACCCTCGAGAACCTCGGTCACGATATCCATATTGCTAAAATCATAATTTTGTGCGGCGGCCATCTTGGATTTGAAAAATGATTACAAAATCGTTTTCAGCACCTTCGAGAACCTCGGATACAATACCCATAATGTAGTTATCATACTTTTGTGCGGCGTCCATCTTCGATTTGAAAAATGATCACAAAATCGTTCTCTGCAACCTCTAGAACCTCGGATACGATACCCATATTTTTGTGATCATAATCTTGCACGGCGACCATCTCGGATTTAAAAATGATCCCAAAATTATTTTCTGCACCCTCGAGAACCTCAGACACGATATCCATATTGCTGAAAACATTATTGTTTTGCGGCAGCCCTCCTGGATTTCAAAAATGATCACAGAATTGTTCTCTGCACCCTCGAGAACCTCGGGTACGATATCCATATTGCTGAAACCATAATTTTGTGCGGCGGCCATCTTCGATTTGAAAAATGATCACAAAATCGTTCTCAACACCCTCGAGAACCTCGGATTCGATACCCATAATGTAGTTATCATAATTTTTGGCGGCGGCCATCTTGGATTTGAAAAATGATCACAAAATCGTTCTCAGCACCCTCGAGAACCTCGGGTACGATATCCATATTGCTGAAATCATAATTTTGTGCGGCGGCCATCTTGGATTTGAAAAATGATCACAAAATCGTTCTCAACACCCTCGAGAACCTCGGATACGATACCCATAATGTAGTTTTCATACTTTTGAGCGGCGGCCATCTTCGATTTGAAAAATGATCACCAAATCGTTCTATGCACCCTTGAGAACCTCGGGTACGATATCCATATTGCTGAAATCATAATTTGTGCGGCGGACATCTTGGATTTAAAAAATGATCACAAAATCGTTCTCAGCACCCTAGAGAACCTCGGGTACGGTACCCATAATATAGTTTTCATACTTTTGTGCGGCGGCCATCTTCGATTTGAAAAATGATCACAAAATCGTTCTCTGCAACCTCTAGAACCTCGGATACGATACCCATAATGTAGTTATCATAATTTTGAGCAGCGGCCATCTTGGATTTCAAAAATGATCACAAAATCGTTCTGTGCACTCTCGAGAACCTCGGATACGATACCCATATTTTTGTGATCATAATCTTGCACGGCGACCATCTCGGATTTAAAAATGATCCCAAAATTATTTTCTGCACCCTCGAGAACCTCAGACACGATATCCATATTGCTGAAAACATTATTGTTTTGCGGCAGCCCTCTTGGATTTCAAAAATGATCACAGAATTGTTCTCTGCACCCTCGAGAACCTCGGGTACGATATCCATATTGCTGAAATCATAATTTTGTGCGGCGGCCATCTTCGATTTGAAAAATGATCACAAAATCGTTCTCAGCACCCTCGAGAACCTCGGGTACGATATCCATATTGCTGAAATCATAATTTTGTGCGGCGGCCATCTTGGATTTGAAAAATGATCACAAAATCGTTCTCAACACCCTCGAGAACCTCGGATACGATACCCATAATGTAGTTTTCATACTTTTGAGCGGCGCCCATCTTCGATTTGAAAAATGATCACCAAATCGTTCTATGCACCCTTGAGAACCTCGGGTATGATATCCATATTGTTGTAATCATAATTTGTGCGGCGGACATCTTGGATTTAAAAAATGATCACAAAATCGTTCTCAGCACCCTAGAGAACCTCGGGTACGGTACCCATAATATAGTTTTCATACTTTTGTGCGGCGGCCATCTTCGATTTGAAAAATGATCACAAAATCGTTCTCTGCAACCTCTAGAACCTCGGATACGATACCCATAATGTAGTTATCATAATTTTGAGCAGCGGCCATCTTGGATTTCAAAAATGATCACAAAATCATTCTGTGCACTCTCGAGAACCTCGGATACGATACCCATATTTTTGTGATCATAATCTTGCACGGCGACCATCTCGGATTTAAAAATGATCCCAAAATTATTTTCTGTACCCTCGAGAACCTCAGACACGATATCCATATTGCTGAAAACATTATTGTTTGCGGCAGCCCTCTTGGATTTAAAAAATGATCACAGAATTGTTCTCTGCACCCTCGAGAACCTCGGACACGATATCCATATTGCTAAAATCATAATTTTGTGCGGCGGCCATCTTGGATTTGAAAAATTATCACCAAATCGTTCTCTGCACCCTCGAGAACCTCGGTTACATTACCCATAATGTAGTTATCATACTTTTGAACCTCGGGTACGATAACCATATTGCTGAAATCATAATTTTGTGCGGCGGCCATCTTGGATTTGAAAAGTGATCACAATATCGTTCTCAGCACCCTGAAGAACCTAGGATACGATACCCATAATGTAGCTATCATACTTTTGAGCGGCAGCCATCTTCGATTTGAAAAATGATCACAAAATCGTTCTCTGCACCCTCGAGAACCTCGGATACGATACCCATATTTTCGTGATCATAATCTTGCACGGCGGCATTCTCGGATTTAAAAATGATCCCAAAATTATTTTCTGCACCCTTGACAACCTCGGACACGATATCCATATTGCTGAAAACATTATTGTTTGCGGCAGCCCTCTTGGATTTTAAAAATGATCACAGAATTATTCTCTGCACCCTCGAGAACCTCGGACACGATATCCATATTGCTAAAATCATAATTTTGTGCGGCGGCCATCTTGGATTTAAAAAATGATCACAAAATCGTTCTCTGCACCCTCGAGAACCTCGGATACGATACCCATTATGTAGTTATCATACTTTTGAGCGGCGGCCATCTTCGATTTGAAAAATGATCACAAAATCATTCTCCGCACCCTCGAGAACCTCGGATACGATACCCATAATGTAGTTATCATAATTTTGTGCGGCGGCCATCTTGGATTTGAAAAATGATCACCAAATCGTTCTCTGCATCTCCGAGAACCTCGGATACGATACCCATATTATTGTGATCATAATCTTGCACGGCGGCCATCTCGGAATTTAAAATGATCCCAAAATTATTTTCTGCACCCTCGAGAACCTCAGACACGATACCCATATTTTCGTGGTCATAATCTTGCACGGCGGCATTCTCGGATTTAAAAATGATCCCAAAATTATTTTCTGCACCCTCGAGAACCTCGGACACGATATCCATATTGCTAAAATCATAATTTTGTGCGGCGGCCATCTTGGATTTGAAAAATGATTACAAAATCGTTCTAAGCACCCTCGAGAACCTCGGATACAATACCCATAATGTAGTTATCATACTTTTGAACCTCGGGTACGATAACCATATTGCTAAAATCATAATTTAGTGCGGCGGCCATCTTGGATTTGAAAAATGATTACAAAATCGTTTTTAGCACCCTCGAGAACCTCGGATACAATACCCATAATGTAGTTATCATACTTTTGTGCGGCGGCCATCTTCGATTTGAGAAATGATCACAAAATCGTTCTCTGCAACCTCTAGAACCTCGGATACGATACCCATATTTTTGTGATCATAATCTTGCACGGCGACCATCTCGGATTTAAAAATGATCCCAAAATTATTTTCTGCACCCTCGAGAGCCTCAGACACGATATCCATATTGCTGAAAACATTATTGTTTTGCGGCAGCCCTCTTGGATTTCAAAAATGATCACAGAATTGTTCTCTGCACCCTCGAGAACCTCGGGTACGATATCCATATTGCTGAAATCATAATTTTGCACGGCGGCCATCTTGGATTTGAAAAGTGATCACAAAATCGTTCTCAGCACCCTCGAGAACCTCGGATACGATACCCATATTTTCGTGATCATAATCTTGCACGGCGGCATTCTCGGATTTAAAAATGATCCCAAAATTATTTTCTGCACCCTTGACAACCTCGGACACGATATCCATATTGCTGAAAACATTATTGTTTGCGGCAGCCCTCTTGGATTTTAAAAATGATCACAGAATTATTCTCTGCACCCTCGAGAACCTCGGACACGATATCAATATTGCTAAAATCATAATTTTGTGCGGCGGCCATCTTGGATTTAAAAAATGATCACAAAATCGTTCTCTGCACCCTCGAGAACCTCGGATACGATACCCATCATATGTAGTTATCATACTTTTGAGCGGCGGCCATCTTCGATTTGAAAAATGATCACAAAATCATTCTCCGCACCCTCGAGAACCTCGGATACGATACCCATAATGTAGTTATCATAATTTTGTGCGGCGGCCATCTTGGATTTGAAAAATGATCACCAAATCGTTCTCTGCATCCTCGAGAACCTCGGATACGATACCCATA